>NC_060288.1:4218990-4332049 GCF_021613505.1 Equus quagga | reverse complement strand
AGCATGGGCATCTGAGGGCAGGCAGTGAGCATGGGCATCTGAGGGCAGGCAGCAGCAGTGGACAATGGGTGGTTTTCAGCTTGGGATGTGACAGCCTCCCAGGTTCGAAAGAGGCAAAGCTGCTTATTTCCTACTAAAGGATCCCTGCAGGGAGAATAATCAATAGACAGAAACCTACATACTTTCACTCACGGGATTTATTTCGGTTTGTGAAAATGAAAGCTCTAAGTCATAGCAAAAGGAGAGAGAAAGCAGATTTTTTTCATTCTTGGATCAGGCCGGTTAATGGTGAGTTTCTTAGTAATATCCTTTCTCCAACCTCTAGCTTTTTGACATTATTGTTTACTCACTGTTCTGAAATAAATAAAGAAAAATAGAAGTGCTAAATTTTAATTGTTAATAAAAGCTGTCTAATTTTACTACACAACTACTGGTATAACAATTAATTAGTGCAGTAAGACCCTGGTTATACTGTCACAATCTATGCCTGTGCTCCACAAAATATGTAAACCCAAGTTCCTTTTCCTGAATCATTTGTGACAGCCACCTTAGAAGGAAATATTATAAATTGATGTTTGCAAATGTTTAATTTACACGATCTCTACACTTTACGTGGGTAAAACCATTCTTCACTCCCCTGCACTTCCTCACTCCACACCAAACTGGTTCTTACTCTACTATACAATATGTCACTAGTAAAAGGTGTCATTATCCATGGTGTCAGAAATGTTTAAGTCTTCGTAGTTCTCTCTTATTCCAACCCAAATATGTCCATCCAGTCACCACTTCACTTGAGTCTACCTCTGTTACTTCTCAAGACTTTTCTGTTCTTTTCCTCTTATCCAAGCTTGCCCTCACCACACCTTTCCTGTGGATTCTGTAGTCTCAGCTGTTTCACTGGTCTCCAGTTCTGACTGAATCCGACTGAATTCTCCCCTCCCTTATCCCAGTGGAATTTGTAAAAAGCAAACCATACCATGCTGCATCCCTTCTTTACCACCTCAAAATTGGTTTAACTATGTTCTTATTCATATACGGGAAAACTTAAACTCCCTATCATGGCATCCCAGACACTTGTCTTGGCTCACTATTACCTATGTATATTTTATCTCTCATAAATTTTAAAATGTATTAAGAGCACAAATTTAGCAACAGAGAGGTCTGACTTTACATTTTACCCTTGCTATCTTCCTGCTTTATATCAATAAACAGTATTTAAACACTTTTTATTACACTCTTCATCCACACTGTCAATTAATCCTGTTGGTTCACCTTCAAAATTTATTCCTAAAGCCATCCTCACTGTCCCTGGTCTGAGGTACTATCCTTTCTCTCCTGGATTAGTGCAGTAGTTTCTGCACTAACTGGTTTCTCTACTTCTACTCCTGCCATCATACAGACTACTTTCAACAACCCAGACATTAAAAGTGTAAGTCCTGTGCTTGGAATCTAAAGCCTCCAGTGATTCTTCCCGTTCAATCAGGGTGAAACACAGATGGCCTCCAAGACCTCCCAAACCCTACAGGAGTTTGATTTCTCTGACCTAATCACCACCGCAGCCCTCTTGCTAACTCTGCTTCAGGTACATTGGAATCACTGTTACTCATCAAACATTCCTGACATTTTTTCATTGGATCACCGTGTGCTTGGAAAGCGCCTGCCCAGATGTATGCATGGATAGCTCTGCCAGCTCTATGCCTGTGGAAGATAGAGTTGATTTACAACTGGAGTGGAAAAGGTCTATCTCTATGTCTGGGAAAGGCTGGATGTCTGGTTTCACTTTGTGCCAAGATAGGGGCAGTGGGATTTACGATGGGATATCTAAAATTTAAAATAAGGAACCTTGAGACCTTGAGCACCAGGTGTCTCTTTGACCCCCAATGCTTGCCTGTACTCTCTCTTGCTGCACTGCATACTTTGCATTTAAATAAAAGCGTTATGTGAGTTTCCCCTGTGAAGTCAAGGGACTCCTTTCAAATATCTAAACTGGGTAAATACTTGCACCTCCTCCAATTATTTGCTTACATGTCACTTAGTAATGCCTACTCAGTCAACCATATTTCAAATTGCTATCCAGATCCTCCCTCAACATCATCTCTCCCAATTATGCCTACTGCTCTAATCTTTTCCATATGATTAATAACCTTTCAATACACTAGATAATCAACTTATAAAATATGTTTATTACTTATGGACTGACTGCCTAATCCACTCAAATTCTTGAGACAAGATTTTAATGTAACTATAAAGTACTGTTGTCAGGAGAAAGCTGTGAAAAAATAATAAAATAAAATAAGATATAATATAAAGAGAGATCCATTGACTTAACTCTGCATCTAAATCAGATATGCGAATTAGCAGATAGGTAATTGGATTAACTCTTGATCTCACTCTTGGTTGAATTTTTGAATTTTTCCATTTACTCCCAGTGATAGGTCTAATATGAGAAATATCATGATTTCTTTACACATGAGTTAGAAATTTGGACAATATATACAGATGCCTATTTTATCCCATTTTATAACAAAGAATTGTCTTCCTGCCTTGGAAGGAGAGTGCATTTAGCATTTTGCCTGGAATCAAATAGGTCCTCAATAAGGTAAATTCCATTCCCCATCCCCAGTCATGTATCAAGCCATATGTCAAAATTATGGAGTTCCTAAGAGTTGAAACCCTATTATCTGATTGTCCTAAACTCCAACTCAAATACCTACTAAAATTCTATACACATGGGAGATTATTTAAATTCTTTATGTGTTTTTCCTTATGTCTAAAATAAGGATAACAATAACCGTGGAGCCTTACTGAGGAAGAAATGCAAATGTCAGGAAACAATCTCAGTAAATCTACCAATTAGAACCTTAAATGCAGGAGCAAGATGCATAATTGCTCAGAAATATTTTAAGAACATATTTAAAATATCTTTAAAGTCATTTATTATGGCAAGAATTTTGGTTAGTAAATCTCTGGCTAATATTAGTTAACACTGAATATTTCTAAGTTAGTCTAAAATAAAGTTAACATCAAATGCTTTGTTTCAGTATATGATATTGACAAATAGGAATCAGGATGATAAAGCACGGAAACAATAGCTTTCTTATACTGAGGTATTGTAAAAATTATAACAAGTATTTCATGAATTGTATCATTTTGTCAATAATTTGATTCCTTCAATTCACCTTTAACTCTACATGTGACTGGATGCTGTTACTACTGCTGTCTTCTGATATAGATCTGCATAAAAGAAATAGCATTAGTTTTAGGATTAGAAAACATTGCAATCTTAAACAAACTCAAGAAAAGTAAAACAGCTAGATTTGTACTAATCAATCAATCAAAAAGGACCAATATCCACTGTACTTCCCGTATCCCACTAGGTAATCATATATTCTAGTGTTTGGTCTTTTCTAATGTTGATTTAACTTTAAAGATTTAAGCATTTTTAAAATTTCAAACTAAAAGCCCATCTATTATTTTTCTATATTTTACCTACATGGAAGACAGGATGACATATTAATTAATATATCTACGTCATGCTTCACCAAGGTTAAAAAGGTAATTTACACACAAATCTTCAAACTCTTATTATTATCTGTCCAATTGCAATACTTCTATTTAAAAAAACCTATGTAAATGATGAATTATTTCACTTTTATTAGTGAAGTCCTAAATGAGTCCTCTATGTCTTTCAGCTATGCTTAGTTATATTTTGTGGTATTTATACAGCCTACATTTTTTCTATGGAAAACTCCTATACATCCCCAGTTCCTGTTGAAAAGGACTGTCATGGTGTCCAGGTTCGTACTACATGTCTACAATTCCCTGGTCACAGATGACAAGATCAGGTTTGAACACCTATCTCAGACAGACAGAACACTGGCTGAATTTAGGTACACTTGCACAGCTATTTTCTTCTGTCTCTTGAGAATATGAATTAAAAGGCATTGGCTGTGGACAGATTATTGGTGTTTTATTTGAAAATGAATCTACAAAGGTTGAGATATGTATCCTGGCCCATGTGGAAGGAGAGCAGTCATTTTGGAGAAAATGGACATAGACAAGAAGACACGATGTCAATCATAAAGCCTTTGGGTGAAGGACTGAACGACCTAGTTCCTGACCATCTAGATTATTACCACCCTCCTGTGCTTCAGCTCTACATCATTTCTTACCCTTGCAGTCCTGAAATGACTATCATTGCTGTAAAACTTAGGCTTTTATGATCAGATTTTGTTATTTATGATCAATGATCCTTTATGATAACATCTCTTACAAAAGTCAGATTTACTTCCAGGAACTATTCAGATTTTTCCAGGATGTCTTAAGTAATAACACTGGAAGGTTTATGCCAGATATCATTCAATTAAATCAATTTATAACAGTTTGATGGTCATGTAAATGTCTATATAAATCATACAGAATACTGTCCAGAATTTAACTAGTTGCTGCTAACTTGATAAATAAAATTAACTTAGGAAGTAGAAGTGTTGCTTGAACTTTTATATCTTTATCTTATCTCTGTATCCATAAGAAATAAACAGAACCATTTTTGTTTAGTGTGGAACAAGACACATTTATCCTTACTTCTGCATTCTCATTTTCCTAAATATTCACTAAGCAAATTGTGGCTTGCATTGGTGTTAAGGTGAAGAAGAAAGCTGTGCAAGTACCTTAATTCTAATTTTAGAAACACATGAGCAATATTAATTTCGTGTAAAATGGGGACTATCCTATCTGTGTTCTCTCCCTTATTCTTTGCCATCTTATATTTTTCTCACCTTTGTCATATTCTGTTCACAAAATTTGCTCCCCTATCTCTACTAATCTCCTTGGCACAACTGGTTGTCGATGCAAGGAAGATGCTGTTGCTTTGGAAGTAGAACCCCCTAAAGCAATTATAGCCAGTGTGGCTCTCTTTTGGAAAGGGAGAAGATTGACTGAGTAGCTCCAATTGTTTCTAGGTCTATTAGAACATAAAGGATACTTAACAACCTGAAATCTGAAAAAAATTTGGTGTTTACTAAGACCCAGTATTTTTAAACATTAACCCAATCCATCCAAGGATCCCTACTTATAGTAAATCTGAGTTACATCTGAATTCTTCTCATAATGCATTTTTAATATTTAAAATGAAAAATAATGAGTTTACTTACCCTTCACTTACTGTTTCCTCTCTCTTCCAAGATCTCTTAATTTTATTCCATTTAAGAGCAATGACAGCAGTTAAAATAAGGAAAGGTAGAAAAACATAGAAACTGATCAAGAGGCCATTTTTTCTAGGAGCAGCAGCACGTTGTTTTATAAACGAGTACGTATTCTTACCTGAAAACGTGAGAGTAAATTTTAACTTTCTCAAAAATGATATTTGAAGCTTATTAGTAGTTTGAATTATAACAATTTGGAATTCAAATAATACAGTTATGGAATGAATAAACAAATTTAAAAGTATTTTCGATATTATATGACTATTCCTCAAAGTGTCTTATATATTTATGTCAACTCAATTAATAGATGTACATATCTCATTGGCATGTTTATTTTTAATTTTATATGCATTTTAATCTTTATTTGTGTGCCTTATTGTAATGTATTTTATCCTGCCTTATTCCCTAATATGAATTGCTACTTAGAATGCATTAAATTGATATTATCTAAGTTCTTCCATTTAAAATGTAAAGCAAAAAGAACTGTTTTAAAAATGATTTAATGAAAAATTATTGATATAACTGAATTTTAGGTTTTAAACACAATTAATGATACTAAACTAAGTTAAATTTCCTGATTATCTGTATAAGGTGATATTGTGCTAATTTTGAATATATTAATTAGAAAAATAGATATTCCTTTAGGTGTTATAAAGATATTACAGAAAATTAGAAAAATAAAATCAATAGAAACTTGGTGCAATAAAACAAAAGAAATAAACCAGACAGGTAAAATACAAAAAACTAAATCAAGCAATCAGAATTACTACCAAAGCAACTATCATGATATAAATGCAAAAGAACTTAATGCCCCTGAAAAAAGCCAAAACAATCAGTAACTTTAAAACACAATCCAATTACATGATGATTAGAAGTGAATTACCAAAGAAAGTGATGCAGGATGTTTTATGTATTATAGGAAATAAATTGGCGAACATAGTCCTGTGCCACATAATGAAGTTTCAGTCAATGACAGACTGCATGGTGGTCCCATAAGATTAGTACTATACGGTCTAGGTGTGCAGTAGGCTATACCATCTAGGTTTGTATAAGTGCACTCTATGATGTTTGCACGACAACGAAATCACCTAATGACACATTTCTCAGAACGTGCCCCCATCATTAAGCGATGCATTACTGTACTAGTTTGAGCATGCTGGAAAAAAAAGCACCAAGAAGATTCCAATTTCTCCACATCCTAACACACTTTGCCTGAATTTTTTATTACGATTTGAATAAGCATGAACTAGTATCTCATTGTGGTTTTGATTTGCATTTTCCTAAGATGCTGAGCATCTTTTCAGGGGCATAGTGGCCATTTGTAGATCTTCTATGGAGATGTGTTTATTGAAACCCCTTTCCATTTTTAATTGGGTTATTTCTCTCTTTATTATGAACTTGTGTTTTTTATATATTCTGGATACTAGTCCCATAAGAGATATAAAATTTGCAAATATTTTCTCCCATTCTGTAGTTTGTCTTTCACTTTCTGGGTGGTATCTTTTGCAGCACAAAAGTTGTTAAGTTTGAAGAAGTTCCATCAATCTATTATTCTTCTCTGTACGTGTCCTTTGGTATTTTGTATAACATAGCCTATGCCACTCTCACAAAGATTTACTTATATGTGTTCTAAGTGTTTTGTAAGTTTAGCTCTTATATTTACTATCTATGATCCATTTTCAGTAAATTTTTGTGAATGTTGTGATGTAGCAGCTAACTTCCTTCTTTTCCACGTGGTTATCTACTTGTCCCAACACCATTTGTTCAAAAGACCATCTTTCTCCATTGAAGTGCCATACATCCTTGTCAAAAATCAAAGACGTTAGGTATAAGGCTTTATTTCTGGACTCTCTATTCTATTCCATTGAACTGCATGGCTATCCCTTTCCTTAGGACAGTAGTACACTGTCTTGATTTTTAGTTTTGTAATATATTTTGGAATTGAGAAGTAGGTTTTCAGATTCAAGTTTTCTTAAAAACTATGTTTTCAGGATTGTTTTTACTATTCTATGTCCCTTGAATTTATATATGACTTTTAGGATCAGCTTATCAATTTCTGCAAAAAAGACAGCTTGGATTTGTTAAGGATTGTATTGAATTGGTAGATCAATTTTGGGAGTTTTCCTATATTAATAGTATTGAGTCTTCGAAAACATGAATATGAAATGTCTTTACATTTATGCAGATCTTTCTTTCAATGATGTACTTTTAGTTTTCAGTGTCTTACACTTCTATTCATAAAATTATTTCTAAATACTGTATTATTTTGGGTGATATCATAAATAGAATTTTTTCCTAATTTAACTTTTATTGTGTTAAAATACACCACACTGAAAATTTATCATTTTAAACATTTTTAAGTCTACAATCAGTGGCATTAAGCACATTCACATTGTTGTGCATCCATTACCACCATCAAACTCCAGGACATTTTCATCCTCCCAAGCTGAAATTCTCTACATTTTCCTCTCCTGTCAGCCCCTGGCAACTACCAGTCTACTTTCTCGTTATGAATTTGACTACTCTAGGTACCTCATAAAAGCAGAATCATCCAATATTTGCTCTATTGTGACTGGCTTGTTTTAGTTAGCATAAGGTCTTCAAGTTCCATCCATGTTGTAGCATGTGTCAGTATTTCATTCCTTTATAAAGCGGAATAATATTCCATGGTATGTATGTATCACATTTTGTTTCTCCATTTACCTATTAATAGGCATTTGGAGCTTCCCACCTTTTGGCTATTGTGAATAATGCTGCTCATGAACATGGGTGTACAAATATCTGTTTTAGTCCATACTTTTAATACTTTTGGGTATATACCTAGATGTGGAATTCTAGAATATGGTAATTCTATGTTTAATTTTTGTGTGTGTGTGTGAGGAAAATTTTCCCTGAGCTAACATCTGTGCCAATCTACCTCTTTTTGCTTGAGGAAGATTGTCGCTGAGCTACCATTTGTGCCAATCTTCCTCTATTTTGTATGTGGGACATCGCCACAGTATGGCTTGATGAGCAGTGTGTAGGTCCACACCCAGGATCCTAACCTGCAGATCACTGAAGCAGAGCATGTGAACTTAATCACTATGCCACCAGGCTTGCCCCTGTGTTTAATTTTTTGAGGAACCACCATACTATTTTCCACAGAGGCTGCATCACCTTACATTCCCAACAGCAATGCACAGGGGTTCCAATTTCTCCACATCCTCATCAACACTTGATATTTTCTGAACTTTTTTGGTAATAGCCATCCTAAGAGGTGTGAATTGGTATCTTGTTGTGGTTTTGACCTGCAACTCCCTAACAGTTAGTGGGGTTGATCATTTCTTCATGTCCTTATTGGCCATCTGTGTATCTTCTTTGAAGAAATGTCTATTCAAATTCGTTGCCCATACTTTAATTGGGTTATTTGTTTCTTTTGTTGTTGACTTGTAGGAGTTCTTTACATATTCTGGATATTAACGTTTCATCAGATTTATGATTTGAAAACATTTTCCCCATTCCATGGGTTACCTTTTTACCTTGCTGATAGTGTCCATTGATGTGCAGCAGTTTTTAATTATGATGAATTTCAATTTATCTATTTTTTCTTCTGTTTCCTTTGCTTTTGGTGTCATATCCAAGAAATCATTGTCAAATCCAATATTGTGAAGATTTCCACCTCTGTTTTCTTCTAAGAATTTTATAGTTTTAGCCCTTACAATTAAATATTTGATCCATTTGGAGTTACTTTTGTATATGGTGTAAGAGGCCAACCTCACTCTTTTGCATATTGATATCCAGTTATTTCAATACAATTTGTTGAGAAGACTGTCCTTTCCCCTGTTGAATGGTCATGGCATCCTTATAAAAAATCATTAGATCATGTATGTGAGGATCTATTTCTGCGCTCCCTATTGTATTCCATTGGAAAATTTCAGATTTTTTATTTTGTTGCCAGAAGTAATGTATCAACTTTCAAGAAGGTACAAGAGAGCCCTGGAGTCAATTTCTTTCTTTTTCTTTTAGCCTCTATTGAGCACAACTGAGAATTCAGAAATTTTCTTTTACTGCTATACTAATAAAAAAACAATATTGATAGAGAAAGATATTTTATAATTTTTATCAGACAAATGCAAAGAACCAGAGGGCAGAACTCTAGTCTATAATGGTGATGTTGAAATTGATCATGTAAATGAAATCTCATACTATGAGTCTTCATGCAATGATATATCATAATTTTCCTCCAACTCAAGAGTCAATGAGTTAACAGAATATTTCTAGTGACAAAAAGGAAGTATGGTATTTTATCCGGAACATTCTATATTGTGAAAAAGATCTTCAACAGTATCCTTTTATCTTTTATAACAATTGGACATAAACTTTTTTTGATATGGTTCACAAATAGTCAAATATGTATGCAAAGTTGAATGGAAGGCGTTAGATGTTGTAGATGTGATAAACAGTAAGATTAATCATTTTAATTGTTGTTTATAAATATAAATTAAAATATGTCAAATTATAGTACAACATCATTTACAATTGCTCTAAGAAAATGAAATAATAAATATGAAATAATAAAATGTGTACAGTATCTGGTGAAAATTACAAAATTCTGATGAAGGAAATCAAAGAAGATCTAAATAAACGGAGAGACACACCATGTTCATAGATTGAACAATTCAATAATAAATAGTAAAGACGTAAAATGTTCCAAAACTGATGCATAACTTTAACACAATTTGTATCAAAATCACAGCAAGATTTTTGTAAATGTAGACAAGATTATACTAAAATGTGTATGAAAAAGAGAAACCCTAGAATAGCCAAACAATTTTTGAAAAACAAGAATAAAGTGGGAGGAATCACTTTTCCTAATCTTAAAGATTACTGTACAGCTACAATAATAAAAACAGTGTAGCATTGGTGGTGAGAATGACATGTAGATCAATGGTACAGAATAGAGAAATGAGAAATATACCCCCACAAAATTCCAATTAATTTTTGACAATGGTGCAAAAACAATTCAATGGACAAGTATAGCTTTTTCAAAGAATTGTGCTGGAGAAACTGACACTCATTAATCAAAAATTAATCTCCTACCCTTTATAAAATGTAGCCAAAAATGGATCATGGACTTAAATGTAAAACATAAAACCACACCTTTTAGGAATATCATAGCAGAAAGTCTTCAGGACTTAAGACTGACAAAGTGTTCCTACACTTGACACCAAAAGCATGATCCAAAAAGGAAAAAAGTAGACCTTATCAAAAGAAGAATTTGAAAAAGCTTTTGGTCTGAGATAAAACCAATTAACAGACTTGGAGAAAATATGTTCAAATTACATATCCAACAAAATACATATTATCTTAAAAACAAACAATTTCTGAAAATTCAACATTTAAAAAACTCAAAAAATCCCATTAGAAAATGGACAATAGATACGAAGAGACTTTTCCCTGAAAAGGATATGCAGATGCCAAATAAACACATTAAAGATATTCAACATCATTACCCATTAGGGAAGTGCAATTTAAAACCACAGTGAGACATTAGTACACATCTAATAGAGTGGCTAAAAAAATAAATAATGGTGTCATCAAATGTTGCCAAGGATGCAAAAAGACTGGGTCATTCATAGATTACTGGTGGAAGTGTCAAATGTTACAGAGACTCTGAAAAATAGTTTGGCAGTTGCTTTTGAAACTGTAGATGCCTTACCATAAACCTGAAAATTTCACCCTTGGGTATGTTTTCAAGAGAATTAAAAACTTACTTTCATGAAGAATCTTCTACATGAACGTTATTGCAGATCTATTCATAATAGCTAAAAATTGGCAACCACCCAAATATCCTTCAGGAGGTGAATATTAAACAAACTTTCATACATCCATATAAAGGAATATTAGACATAAATAAAAAGGAATGGAATATTCATACATGCAACAGCTTGGATGCAGTTCATGCAAATTATGCAAGAGAAAAAAGCCAATCTGAAAGAGATACAAGCTCTATGATTCCATTTATATAATATTCATGAAATAGCATAATTAGAGAGATGGAAAGCAGTTTAGTAGTTGCCAGGAGTTAGGAATAGGGAAAGAGAGGACCAGTGTTGCTATATAAAGGGGTAATATTAGAGGCCACATAGTGATGATACAGTTCTGTATGTTGATTGTGGTGGTGGTTACACAAATGTGAACCTGTGGTAAAACTGCACAGAATGAAATACACACACACACAAATGAGTGCATGTATACTGGTGAAATCTCAATAAGGTCTGTGTATTTTACCAATGTCCATTTCCAATATCTACTGGTTTTGATATTCTACTATAGTATTGAAACATGTTCACATTGACAGAAGCTGAGTAAAGGGTACACAGGACTTTCCTCTACATTTCTTTGCACCTCTTTTTGAATCTATAATTATTTCGATATAAAAAGGTAAACAAAAATCACAATGGACTATCATTACACATCTAAAACTGGTAGAACAAAATCAAACGAAACAAACAAAAAAGACAATATCAAATGCTTCTGAAGTGTGGATCATCTGTGTAGAGAAAAAGGAAGTCTCAAAGACAAAAATAAACCTCACTCTTAGGTATTTACCCACCCTAAAATGAGAACTTATATATACACAAAGCCTATGTGCACATTTATAGCAGCTTTATTCATAATAGCCAAAATCTAGAAACAGCCCAAATATCCTCCAATGGGTGAATAGATAAGCAAACTATAATACATCTTTTCAATAGAAGGCTGCTTAACAATAGAAAAGAATGAAGTACTAAGACATAAGGCAACAGGGATGAATTTCAAATGTACATGTAACATATATAACATTCTGGAAAAGGCAAATCTATAGGGACAGAGAACAGGAATTGGTGTTGGGGGATAAATATGAAAGGGCAGCCAGAAGGAAGTTTTAGGGTGTTACATCCACTGTGAATCATGGTTGTGGTGGTCGGAACAGGGGTGTATACGTTTTCAATACCAATAGAACTGTACACCCTGGAGTGAATGTTACTGTGTACAATTTCTTTAAAAAACCAAACATGTTAAATAAAAAGTAAATATTAAAAAAAAGACAATGGCTAATTTTTTTTCCAAACTTTCAAAAAATACATCAACCTATAGAATCAATAAACTCAGCCAACCCAGGAGGGATAAATTCAAAGGAAAATATAGCTTGTTAAATCATAGTGAAACTGGAAAGTCAAAGATATAAAATAAGTCTGAAACTCAGACAAAGAATAAAAGAAGCATTATAGGCTTGGATGAATAATAAGAAAGATAGCTGTATTCTCATCAGAAAATAAAAGCCAGGATATGAAGGGATTGCGTCTTTGAACTGTTGAAAGAAACAAGCCTCAATGTAGAGTTATACTTTCAGTGAAAATATCCTTCACAAATTAAGACACTATAAAAGCATTTTAAAGACAAGCAAAAGCTGAGACAATTGGTCACCACAAGTTACACACAAAAGAAATACAAAAGGAAGTTTTTCAGGCTGACGGAAAATGACCCACATGGAAATTTGAGAGTGCTGGAAGAGCCAAAAAGCCCTAGAAAGCAATAAGGAGGTGAGTAAATGTAAATATTTATATTAAAAAACTTTAATATTCCATTGGCTATTTAAGGCAAATATAATAATATATCATCAGGTTTACAACATATATATAGATACAATATGTAACAGTAAAAGTAAAAATGACAGAAAGTCACTAATAGAATTACACTGATAGGACATTTTTGCACTGTGAAGCTTAGAAAAAACAAATATGCCATATTTGTTCATGAATAGTCACCAAATAATTAAAAATGCTTTGTTCCATCTACTATCCATATGCTATGGATATGGAAGATTTGATTATTTTTACCTTCCAATAGTATGGTTAACTTTAAAGATGCAAATCGGTTGTGAACTAGCATATCATATCACTTAACATCTTTGGAATACACAGTCTATATAACAAAACTATCGCCTATTCTGTAATTTAACTATACCTATAAAGAAAATATTGTGTATAAATAGAAATGTTTTAGGAACCATGGTTCAAATTAAGGGAAGGACTATTAAAATGTTCACTTCTAGATTTGAATTAAAAGTGTGTACAAAACTTTGATTGATACTATAGAGCTCTTCTGTCTGCTATAGTAGCTACCAGCCCCAAGTGGCTATTTAAATTTACATTAAATATAGTGAAATAAAATGAAAATTTTAGTTTCTTAGTTGCACTATCCACATATCAGGGGCTCAATAACCACATACACAGTGGAGATGCCAAACATTTCTATTAAGTGCGGAAAACTCTATTGAAGCACATTGATCTAATACTAACTTTCCACAGTCCAAAACCCATCATCCACACTTCCTCCTGGTGATGATGACGTTGGCTCACAAGTTGGAGGAGCATATCCAGCATCACATTGACAATTAAGGAAATTATTGCAAATCTAAAACGAAACCAAATAAAAAATAAGAACATTTTACGTACAACGTAAAAGTTAAATGCATTATTTGTGATTGTTAGTCTATGTAAATTATTAAAGTACTGTAAGTTAGTATATTATAGGTAGTTTTTAGTTTAATGTGGAAAATGATTTTCAAAGTTAAATATAATAAATGTCCATGTAATATTTTTTCAAGTGTCATAGAGATTATTTGTATTTTTAAATAAAACTACATAACATTCTTGATACAACTGAAATGCCTTATTCTAGAAAGGCATAGAAATTATAGAATAGCAGGAGTTGAAATCTATTATGAATTGTTCTAGATTAAAAAAAATACCTGTGATAAGAGCCAACTTTTACAAAAAATGAAGGAAAAAACTAAAGGGGCAAGCTTGCTTAATCAGACACCGATATCAAAATTTATTTTGCTAAAAAATAGGAAGGCTAAAAGATATAAGTATATCTTATGCATGAAATGCAAGGATTAGAAGCAGAATAGAGAATCTAGAAATAGGTTCATGCAAAAATTAAAATTAAGAAAGGAAAGAAACTGAAAATAATAGGACATGTGAGTGATTTGGGAGAAAATTTTGATACAAGACACACAGGTCACTTTTCTCATGAATTACTATATAAAATATGAAGCATCAATATGGCAGGAGACACTAGTCACAAAGAAAGTCAAAAGCATACTTGGAAAAACTTACAAAGTTTACAAAATTTCTACAACCAAGTAGATAATTTCACAATGCATAGACAAATAGAAATGCAAATGACAAATATGAACATACATACATACTTAAGAATTGTACAATTAATTATTAAACAAATGCAAATTAACAATAATTTCGAATGTTAGAGGAGATTAAAAAGACTAAGAAATTAGTCTGGGCAGAATTTGAGGAAATGCACATTTTTATGCATGATGGGTGGGAGCAAACACATATATTTCTTGGAGACAATATAATATTTATGAAAATTTAAATGGTGTATATATTTAACCCATCAGATTTCATTGTTAACAATTTAAGAAATCAGATGAATGTGCAAAGGTAAACGTACAACAATGGGCATTGTACCACTTTTTACAATATTTACAAAATTTAACCTTATTCAGAAGTCCATCAGTAAATGATTTTTCAAATATAGTATGGAAGAGACATACAGGGAAACAAACTGAGGCCATAGAAGGATGAAACAGATCTAAATGGACAAAAGCTCTGCTGTCACAAAAATATTAGATTATAAGTAATATGTGTAATATAAATATATTAAATGTTTGAGTATTTAAATATATCAGTATACATACACTCAATTATAAGCAATATTTATGTATATGTATAAATACATATATGTAATCTTCAATAAATCCATTGCCAAAATTTCATAATCTTAATCTAACATTATAATAGATTATCTTTCGTGTTGCATTTTTGTACAAAGCTCAAAGCTTATTTGCTCATGAGGCCTATAACACTATGAGTGAACACACAGACCATGTACATATTTATAAATAATGGAATCCACTTTCCTTATTTAACTGCAATATTTCAAAAGAAATCTCCATATCAAGTAATTCTGAACCTTATTCCTATTTTGGAAAATGTTATTGACAAGGATTTTAAAAACAATATGTAAAAATAATGTAATCATTACATACCCCATGTCCTTGGCATTTTGTTTCTGAGATACACCTGTTTTTTCCTGGGTAGTCACTGACAAAGAGGCAAGCTCCTCTGGAACAATACTAAAAACAACCAACAACAAAAACTGTAAATGTAAATTCAAGAGTTGAGCAATTGTACTTGGTACAAAAATTAGATGCCGTAGAGATATGTATACATGAATATATAACATATATATGTATATACGTATATATAAAAGATGAATCTGGATTTCAGGACATCTACTCATTCTAATAAAAGAACTTGAAGTCAAAATGGTATGTTTTTACTTTATCAAGTATCAGATTTTGAGAATCAGATACTATTTTTCCCTTGAGGGAACAGAACTGTGCATTTATTGATACTAATTGGTATAAGAACAAAAATAACCAACTTGTAAAGAGCTAAGATCTGTCTTTGCACTTTTTACACATTTTTATAATATATACTCACACTGAATCTGGGAAGGAGACGTTTTTATACTCATTTCACATTTGGTGAGAAGTAAATTTATATTTTTAAGGTCATGCCATGAGTTATTGACAGGGCAAATATTCAGTGCAAGAACTACTTTACTCACAGAACTCAATGATCAATGCTAAATGCTAGGGTTCTTGTCATTTTTTCATTTGCCAACTTTAATGACAATATCTCTTACCTTCCGCATTAGCAATGTGACTTTGAGCAGCTTATTTAGTCCCTCCATACCTCAGTTTATCCATCTTTGAATTTGGAATAACAATTATACCCAAATAAATGAACTATATCGATCATGAGGATGAAATAATTTGTTACACATAAAGGAACAAAAGCAGAGTCTGGCACATGGTAGATGCTCATGAAATACAAGATGTTGTTTTAATTATTCATTTATTTAACCTGATTTTCCTGTAGACTTTATGTTAATATTCCTCTATCCAAATGTTAATTTAATTTGAATATCTTTGGGGGCATCCTAAGATTATCTGCTGGCTTTTCTCAAGTTATCTGATAGAGTATTCAATATACGACGCATGGTCTAAAACCTTCATTATTTTCTATCGCCATTGGTAAATAAAGAATGAACCTCGGCTTGCTCATTAACTGAAAGTGCTCTGATGAAGCCAGAAAGCCAGAAACGAAATGTTGAACAAACCAGCATTACCAGTCCACAAAACTATATTCACTCTAGTACTCCTTAAACATTGTCATTGAAGAAATAATAAATTAGTCATACTTCACTGGGTTGTTTTCAGAAGAAAAATAAGCCAGGAAAAGTTAAGATCCATGCTTCCGATATAATTTCCTTCAAGTATGTGTAGCTGGCTCTTCTGTAATGACGAGAAAACCCAGGGAAGCAATAAGAGTACTTAGCCCCGGTCAACACCTGGGATGATAACTAACATGCAAGAATTCCTTCGTTGAACAAGAGACAAATACTGTCTCAGACACAGTCACATCACGGTTTAAAAACAAATCCCTAATATAACTAAGCACACATTTCCTAAAGGGAAATGCCTGGATTGTGTAAGCATATTTTGTTACAGTCCTATATATAAGAATGTGTAAGAAAAAGGCAGTTAATTTTAAGTTTTCATTGATTAGCTCATCTATTTTTGAACAATTATATGCCTCAAACATATTCCTTTTCACGTTTGAAATCAAAGTGCTGAGATGTGCTTAACTCCCCTAATCTACCCTATGTCAGCTAGGATCAGTTGGATAAACTATTTTCCTGTTCTACATCTTACAAATGAAAAATTCAAAGCAGCTTTCTATCATGACCAATATTAAGCAAACTTGCCTTGCTGGAAGAATGCCTATCTCCATGTAGTAGTATATTGTTCACTTAGTACATTACAGTATTAAATTTGTGACAGTTTTATTTAGAATTTTTGTTAAAATTAATAAGGGACACATACTTTTCTTCATGTTGATAAATAAGAAATAAAATCTCTCTCTCTCTTTTCCTATCTATCTGTTGGTCTATCAATCAAGATACATAACCACAGAATGATTTCTATTCAAACTGATGACTTGGCGCACACAATAGCCCCCTTTTTTCCAATGAATGAGAGTAGAGGATAATCATAAAAAATAAGTTAAAAGATGAGAGAATTAAGAACTTCCTGGGATTTTGAAATGAAATGAAGGGGACTGATGGATAAAAGGAAGTGAGAAAGCAAACACATTGAACACAACAGCAAAGGAGAGAGCGAGCTGATCAGTCTCACCTTGCTCTAGAGGAACTGCAGCCTCAGAGTCACAAGGAAAAACAGGAAGGGTCAAAAGAGCAGGATCTGGAAGGGTGGCTAACATGTAGAATTATCAGTGGAAGTCTGTCCACAAACCACAGAACTACTTAGCTCTCAATATCTGCTACTCACCTCTCGCTTTCTCTCAATTACCAAAAGCAGTCAACACAACATTTTAATCCAAAAGCAGAAAATTTAGTACTTTGGGTACTTTTAGTACTTCAGGGTACTTTGTGCCCTAAAGCAGTTGAATTAATGGTGACTACAAAATTCAGGCTTCTCAAGTGGTCCGTCCTTTAGAATAGGCAGTATCCAATTACTACTGGAAGTCCCATGGCCTAAAAGCCAGCTTCCAAAATGAAGACTGTCATGTGACAAACCCCAGTCACACAGAGAAAGTGGCCAATTAGGTTCTTTATTAGAAAAGGTGTGGTAGTAAAAAGTCATGCCAGCTTAAAGCTCCTACTGAACAAAGGAGGGAAAGTCAAAGCCTTTGTCCTTCCTTCCTTCCTTCCCTGCCTCCCTCTATCCTCCCTTCCCTCACTTCTTTCTTGCTTTCTTTTCCTTCCATGAGGACATTGGCCAGTTGGACATGAGCTAATGATCAGACTTGCCCAGGCAGAGGATCACTGCTGGAGAAATGAGTAATGTGCAAAGCTTTTAGCAGTCATATAGGGCTGATGTGAAAAACCAGAGGGTTTTCAAGTGCATTATTCATTTTCCCACAAGACATTTGCTGACTTCAAGGATGGCAAGGGATGGTAGAGATGAATTTAACCAGCATGGCAACCTTCTGTGGTATTTGTGTGCCTAGTTCCCATATGGTTTTACTTCCATTGTTGTCATCGCCATTGTGTTTTTCCTGCACGTGAGATGTTTCACTCTCACTACTTTTAAGATTCTTTTTCTTGTCTTTAATTTTTAGAAATTTTGTTATGCTGTACCCTACTGTGGATTTCACTGGGTTCATTCTACACCATGTTCTTTCGGCTCCTTGCATGCGTGCGTTTATGCCTTTTGCCAAATTTGGAAACTTTCTAGGCATTATTTCCTCAAATACTTTTCCATCCTTGAATTCTCTCTCTTATTCCAGGATGACAACGACATGGATATTATATCTTTTGTTTCAATCCCACATGTCCCTGGGGCTCTATTCATTTTTTTTCAGTCTATTTTCTCTGTATTGTTCAGATTGAGTATTTTCTGTGATCTTTCTTCAGCTTCACTGATGCTTTCCCCTACCCCCTCCAATCTGCTCCTGAGCCCATCACTGAGTTTTATATATTGCTTATTGTATTTTTCAGTTCTAAAGTTTCCAGTTGGTTTTTCTTTGTATCTTCTATCTCTTTGCTGGAACTTTCTATTATTTCATTAGTTTCAAGCATGTTTGTAATTGCTCATTCAAACCTTAAGGATGGGTGCTTTACATCTTTGAAGATATTTCTAATATCAGTGCCATCTTGGTGTTAGTGTTTATTGATTGTTTTTTCTCATTCAAGTCGAGATTTTCCTAGTTCTTAGTATGAAGAGTGACTTGTGATTGAAACCTACATACTCTGAGTTTTATGTTGTGAGACTCTGAATCCTGTTTAAACCTTCCGTTTTAGCAGATCTCCTCTGTCAGAGCTCTGGAGGGGGGATAAGGGGCCACTGACTCATTATTGCCAGGTAAGGCTGGAAGTATAGCTTCCACTAAAACCTGGGATGAGAGATGCTCCTACTTACTGCAAAGGTCAGTGATGCACAGGCTCTCCCCTGGGCCTCTACACATACCACTCTTGCGGGGGGGAGGGTAGGTGTGCGGCGTATTTTTGTGTTGTTTGGCTGAAGTAGAGCAGCTATTGTTTCACAGTGTACTCTCTTGCTAGGCTGTTCTTTTGGCTAAAGAAGTCAAGATTTCCTTGGTGACTTCTTTTTGTCAGCTACATTTGGTGTTTCTGAGTTTCTGGCTTCTCTGGCACCCAGTTTGGGATACATGGGGCAAAAAGAAAAGGAAAGGCATTATTATGTTGTTCCTTGGGTTCTGAGGTCCCTGGCTAGTTTGCCTTTCTCTCTCCAGCTTTCAGAGCCTTCTTATGTTTGCTTTACATATAATATCCAGGGCTTTTTAGCTATACAATCTAGAAGGAATAGGGAAAAGTGTATCTAGTAGGTCCTTCTGGAACCTCAAATCTTTATCCAGTGATTTTTCATCACAATATAATACATTTATCAATATTTTACTTTATATGTAAATTAATTTTATCATTTAAAAATCTTTTGAGTACACCAGACACTATTCCCAAGTTTTCTCTGAGGTCTTTATTAAAACATTTTGACCTGCAATGCCTCTAAAATAATGTTTTATATTTTAGTCTATAGGTCACTTAATTTATCCTTGTTACCCATTCTGTATTGTTTTAATTACTTAACTTTGCGATGTCTTGATATTTAGTAGTTTCCAGTTTCCATTTTCTCTTTAAAATTTCACTGACTATTTTGTATTTTTAGCCCTTTTCATTTTCATATAAACCTTAAATCAGTTTTTCAGTTTCCAACAGCAACACATCCCCTCCCCCAAAAGTGTCCTCCTGGGAATTTTATTTTTGATAGCATCATATTTATCAATTGATTTTGAGAATATTGACATCTTAACATTATTAAGTCTTCCAATTAAGGAGTATGATTTATCCCTCCATTTATGTAAACCTTCTTTGATTCTCTAGTAACGCTTTGCAGTTGTCAATGTAGAGGTTGTCTTGCATATCTTTGATTAGATCTTCCTAGGTTTTAAATGCTATGGAATGCTATTAAGGCCACAGTATCTTGATGCTAAGGCTTCTTCTAAAATCTTTATTTTTTTTTACCTGTTTTAAACTTATAATAACTAAGACAGAAAGTCACAGAGTTGCTACAATCTTGGCGTGGGGAGGACCAGCAAGACAACTTTAAACCAAAGACACAATCTATGTTTTAGTAGAAATCGCAACTCACAGAAGTTCCATGTGCAATTCAAACAGTAGAAACTCAAGTTTTTCCCTGATTTGTCATCCTCCGTAATATTGTAAATATACTTCCATGTCACTGAAAATTATTTGCAAATGTCATTTTGGAAAGAAATGCAGACATGCATTGCTTAACGACAAGGATTCATTCCAAGAAACACGTTGTTAGGTGATTGGCTGTGTAGCCTACTACATAGCTAGGCTATATGGTACTAATCTTATGAGACTACTGTCATATATGCAGCCCATTGTTGACCAAAGCATCATTATGTGGCATGTGACTGTACAGGATTGGATATACTGTAATTTATGTAACCAACCTATAACTGGCATTTAATGTGTCCTGATTTTTTCCTCTATTATAACTCACATAATAATTGCTCTATAAGAATATATATTTCCTAATATCTTAAAGTTAATTTAACATTATTACATTAGAAACGGGTTAAAAAGTATGCTATTATCTTCGACTCCTTACATGTTTCTAAATCACTTTCCAGAAAGTTTGTGCTAATTTAAACTTGTTTCAGGATGATAATAAGCTATGCTTCTCACCATCAAATATTATTTCCAATGCCCAAATGATAACACCAAAGCAAAAACTGGATATTCATTTACTTTGTATTTATTGAATCACAAGTTAGGTGGAACATTTTCATGTTCCTTAGTCACACGCTTAATTTCATGAGATTTTTTTGCACTAATACATATTGATGTGCATGTATTTTATGTGTGTGTATGTGTGCACACATATACATAACATACATATATATTGTGATATACGTTTATATTGTGGAGTATATTCTGTGACGCCACCTGGGTGTCCAACAATTCAATTCAACTCAATTCTGACACAATCTACCTGGAATTAGAATCAGATCCCACAAGTTAAAGGGCTCAGTCCCACAAGATTGCCTCTACTTTGACATCAGATGCAAGTCCCAGACTACCCACACTTCTGCCCAACTGACTGTAAATAGAAGGTTCCCATGGCCCTCTCCACAGGTTTGATAATCTGCTCATTTGGCTCACAGAACTCAAGAAAACACTTTACTTAGGTTTACCGGTTTCTTGTAAAGGATACAACTCAGGAACGGCCAAACAGAAAGAGATGTAGGCCAAGGTATGTTGTAGGGGAGGGAACTCAGAGCTTGCATGTCCTCTCTGGTCACATCATCATCACAGCAAATTGATGTGTTCACCAACTTAGAAGCTGTCTGAATCTCATCGGTCAAAAGTTTTTATGGAGTTTGATCTCCAGCCACACCACTCCCCTTCCTGGAGGTCTGTGAGTGGGGCTAAAAGTTCCAACTCTAATAATTTGGTCCTTCTGGTGACCAGCTCCACCTGAAACTCTCTAGGAGCCCCACACTAAGTCACCTCATTAGCATAAACTAAGGTTTGATTGGAAGAAGATGAGTAACAAAAAACATTCCTATCACTCAGGGGATCCCCAGGGGTTTAGGAGCTCTGTGTCAGAAACCAGGGACAGAGACCAGATTATTTTGCTATGTTATACCACACATATATACCATTTTAATGCTTTTTTCTAATGAATGAATGATTAAATTAGTTAACAAATATATGTATTTACTCTGCCATATTTACCACAAAACCTTTTTCAGTTTGTTTTAAATGACCTTTGAAGGAATGATGTATTACTTTATAATGTCAGCACCAGTACATTCCTTTGAGATTACTTCATTATTTTTATGTGAGAATATCTATTCCCTTCTGAGATAAGTTTACTATTCACTTCCATTTTCCTCTTACTTTTCATTTCTTAAACTGTTATATCTCATTGTAAAGTATTTTAATTAAAATGTGAGAAATTGTGTACTTTTTTCTTTAGTCAACTAATTTTTAATAATAATAGTTTAAAAATCCTTTATCTTTTATGATTCTCAAAATTTTTAAGAAAAAGAAAAACGACTAAAGCTTAGACTATGTTTTATTATTGTGTCTTGTGGGAGGGCTACATTTTTAACAAGTATATTATATTTTTGGAGAAAGAATTAGAGGAGTAAGTTAATGAACAAATAAATGTTTCACTTTCATTACAAACTAATCTCTTTGCAAACTACTGCGAGACTAAATACTTGGCATTTTTTGTTTTCTTATTATTCACCTTGTTCTGACCTACTTTTTTGGTGTATATTTGATTCTTTTTTTTTAACACAAATTATTGCAGACCAGATTTTGTCCTAATGAAGAGGCTTACATTTTCAAGAATGAGAAAATAAACTTAAATATCTATAGTAAAATTCACAATAAAAAATAGATAGTGAAGCAATTGTTCCTTTGACCAACAGAAATTCGGAACTTCGAATCTTAAGATCATAAAGTGGTAACCAAAATGTGTAACATTAATTACAAATAAAAAATCTTAAGGTGTTTCTCTCCCTCACTTTCTCTTTCTCTCATTCATACACACACACAGACACAGACGCTCAGATACACACATACCATACACAGAATCAAGTAAAACTTTTATTTACCTTTTGCTCATCACACATAGTGCCATCAACTGCATAAGTTCTATCGTTGGCTATAGATACTGATCTATTTCTTATGAATGCTGACATACATACATGGCCTCCAAGGAAAGTATACTGAATATCATAAGTTGTCGATGGTACTATCTGTGAATGTGTCCAGTGACAAACCATCTTTCCACAAAGGATTTGCCTAATAATATACAGCAGAAAAAAATGTCCATATAAGATACAATATATTAGGTAAGTAACGGTTAAAAATAGGACAACTAAAAATGTTACTCAAATCATAACACCAAAGCTATTCAGAACATATACCATCTTATGAAGTGCAACATATAAATTCATCTGTATATATGGGTTCATCATTCATTTCTAGTAAATGACCCTTTGCTGTACACACACATACATACACATGCATTTGGAAAATGTATAATTTTCTGAATACGTACCTATAACTACAACGACCATTATTACAGTTTCCGTAGTCATCTGCTTGAAAATTCACTTCTTGTGTACATAGATAAGTAGAACCTCTAGCAACTGAAAACATAAATAAAGTTCCAATTACTCATTTAAAAAAAAAAATTTTAAATCAAAAGTGTGGTAAGTTTCTAAAGACATATCTAGAAAACAGCGATACCCAGTCAGTGTCATCTACTATAAATTTTTGGTGTTATCTACTGGCTATACAAGAAAGAAAAGCACTAAAAACTACCCACTTAAAAAAAAAGGTATCAAAATGTAGAAGTGATTAAGAAGTCAAAACGTCATTTGCTCTTTTATCTACAATTCTAATACAACTCCTTTTCCACCAATCACCTAAAATTTGAGTAATAGCCAATTCATTTTGTCTTATATTTATTAGTCCTATTTTACCTCTTCACATAGCTCAAAGTTGCTTTCATTTGCAATTTTATTTTCAAATTTGAATTTACACAAACAAGACTTTTTATTATGACTACAGGGTGGATTACTGACTTTAGAAAAATATAGTTTAAAAATGAACCCCAGAAAAAAGATACAACTATTACATTTTCCAAATAACTCTAAACACTGTACATCTGGATCTCGGCATGTTCCCTCATAGCAAAAGGCAGTTTTATTATTGCACGGTTCTAAATCAAAAGCCTTTGTATCAGGTACACAAAATTCACTTATTCCATTGCAATATTCTGTAAAATCACACGGATCTTTGCTTTCCCTACAGATAGTTCCTCTTCCAATTATCTGTGAGACAAAAGAAAACAATACTTTTTAAATTAGTAAACCAAAAATGTAAAGAATTTACATAGAAGCATTATATGTGTAGCCATCATTTCCATTATTATTATATTTTAACTACTTAAAGTTAAATTATGAATTTATTTAAACATTCTAGTGAAACAGATTGGAAAGAATGGAAATGTCCAAAAATCAGACACAAAAGGTCACATATTATATGGTTCTACTTATATGAAATCCCCAGAATGGGTAAATCCATAAAGACAGAATGCAGATTGGTGGTTGCAAGGGACTGAGGAGAAGAGAGAAAGGAGAGCAAGCACTTGAAAGGTTGGGGGTTTCTTGTTTGGCTGATGAACATGTTTTGGACCTACATAGGGGTAGTAGTAGCACGTTGTGAATGTACTAAATGTCACTGAATTGTTCATGAAAATGGGTAATTTTAAGTGAATTTCACCTCAATTTAAACGAAGGCTCTAGCAAAAGCTCTGATAGTTAAAATTAGGTGGTTATCCTGAATATTTACTTCAAGATAAAACGAAAATAGCTGATATAAAGCTATGCATATTTGTTTGTCAACTGTTGATGCTTGGGGACTAACTACACTCCTGAAATGTTGTCTTAACCATCTCTCTAAAATATTGCTTATCGGACATCTTGTTCATTTCTGCATTTCAAGAAATTTTCCTTTCAGGACCTACCCCACCTCCACCATGATGGGTGATAAATCTCAAGAATCTGCTTCTAAATCAAGATGATAATCAGAACACTTCTCCCTAGACACAGTGATTGACACAGCGGTGGGAAATTTAATTTTACAGGATCAGTCAGGCTTTCCTTCACTATCAAAGACTGACATGGACGCTGGTAAAGAGAGGATTTCTCTACTGTTCTGAAATATTGTACACTATGGACTAGAAAAGCCAGGAGCTGCAATGAACGATCTCTATCACATGCGGAGAAAGCTTGTTTGAGAACTGTCAACCAAAAAGCAAGGATATCCAGTAAGTAACTAGAATGAGAATCCTGTTGTACTTGTTTTAAACAAAGATTCAAGTGAGCATGAAGCTAGACTCATCTTTTACTTAAGCTTCATAAGCTTCATTTGCTTGGCCATTCATCATCAGCACACAACTGACCAATACATAATCAGTATTACGCAGTAACACTTGCAATTTTTTAAATTACATATAGGAATGTCTGAGTATTAGTCAGAAACGTTAATTATTTTATGTGTCAGCAAAACAGCTGGTTAAATATTGTCTTCCGTATCATTGCACTGGGACTTCTGTCTATCTAAAGTGAACGTGCAGAAGAAAAAATCTGGATTAAATCACTAAATTTCAGACAAGCATTGGTGGAAACTAGCCTAATTGAAAGTAGACAGAAGAAAATAGGAAGCCCTTTACACTTACGGCCAATTATGAAAGAGAGCTGAATGTAAGACACAGTGAGCCTTTAAATGACAGCAAAGCCAAATTGTATACTATAACACGTAATGAAATTAATGTAAACTAACATAGCACACTTAGCTGTCACCCTGAAGCTCTCCCCAAAAACTTGTACGGTGAATTTTCACTCCACCAAATACAGCAATTATCCCTGGTTTAAAGCACTATCCTTTGGGATGTAGGTAGCGGGCAATGGACTCTTTAGAAAAGCCTTATTGTTCAGTCCAACTGATTTGGAAACAAAGGCCAAGAGGAGAGCTCTAGTGAAGGGAAAAGCAACATGGTTTACTGCTAAAAAGTAGAAATTCTAGGCTGGCCTCTACATTCATGAGCCTTGAAAACAAATGGCCATTGGCTTTAATTACTAGCCCATAGAGTGAAAAAGAACACACATAGAACAAAGAAGAATAATGTTAGGAGAGGTCTCCTTGACAGAGAAAAAACAAATCTGGCGTCAAAATCTCTAACTAATCAGCTTTCATGTTTGTCATAGACTTTTGAAAATGACAAAAAAATGTGACGTGCTACCATGAAGCAATCGCCAGAAGACAAATCTCACCCAGTCTCCACTCAGATGTGACTAGAAAGGAAAACTGAACGGAGAACTTCCCAGGAGAAATCCAGGATTCAATCCCCTCCCGGGGCCAGAAGTGCTTGCTTCAATATTAGTCATGCTACATACTGCTGCCTATTTAACATGGATCCCTTTTTTCTTATTTTCAAAATGAGGTTGTTTAAAATTATTACTGTCTATTTATTCAAACTTGCATGTCAAGTGTGTGTTGAGTGGCTTATGTATAATCTTCTCATAAGTCATTTGATCATGAAGAGCTCAGCTTAGGCACGACGAAGAGGAATTCATCACCCAAGTGATCTGACATTGGTATGGAACGCAATCACTGGATGTGCCTTAGTGGAGACTGAAACAATACAGAGATAGAGCTAAAAAGGAGGTTGAAAAAGACGCAAGGACATCCTCTGAATTCTGAAATCAACTCTGGAACCAGGTACATAAAGTAACGTAATTGAAAGATGTGTAAAACAAAAAGTAAAAAAAGTGAATGAAGAAGAACACAAAAAATTCATGAAAGAAAATAATGTAATAGTTTGAAAGCTTACTTCACAAGTTTTTTTATCACAGCATATTCCACTGCCACACTCTGCATTTCCAATCAGAGTACAATTTTCAGGATGACAGCATTTTTTATGACTGCATTCCTAAAAGCAAATATAATCAAATTTTCAATCAAATAAATAATTGTATTTATTGTCAAAATATACTAAAGTATGTCTCTAAGTTAATTACATCACAATATGATTTTTACTACTGTGTTTATTCATTCAATTTTTTTGGAAGAAGATTAGCCCTGCTCTTTTTACTGAGGAAGGATTGGCCCTGAGTTAACTTCTATGCCCATCTTTCACTACTTTATATGTGGGACCCCTGCCACAGCATGGCTTGATGAGCGGTGGATAGGTCCACACTTAGGATCCGAACTGGCAAGTCCCAGGCGTCTGAAGCAGACTGCGCGAACTTAACCACTATACCACTGGGCTGGCCTCACTACTGTATTTATTTTTAACATCACTTAATATATTTTCAGTATAGAAAAGCAATATAGCAATGAAATTATTCATGATTCATATTAAAGAAGTTGAACTCTTAAAAATGTAATGCAATTTCTTTGTGTTTGTAAACACGTGCTGCAAGTTTTTAGATTTTTTTCATTTATTATATGATAAGTAATTTTCCATCTTATCAAGTCTCCTCAAGATATCTTTTTGGGAATATATAACAATTTACAGATGTCACAAAATAGAGGTTTCTATAGTATAACAACATTTTATTATTGTAAATAATGTTTCAAAGAAAATGTTTTGGCATTATTTTTTAGCTATAAAATTTTATATTAAAGATTAATTCTACAAGTTATTAGGTCATAGTGTACAAAATATTAAGGGCTGTTTATAATACACTCATTTCCCTCCTTATATACAATTATCTATTCAATGCAAGAGTGGAGTTATGTTTCACAAGACTTATAGTAATATTTAAAAAATTAGTAAAGTGGATAAGCACAAATAACTGTGTCCATATCTTTTTCAATTTTATCTTTATTATTAATGTGTGAAACATTTTACATATCTATACATTCTGGGTTATTTTATATTTCTATGCCTATATTTCTGTTGTGGTATTCCTCTATTTCCTTTATTTGTAAGCATGTTTATATTAATGATAGGAACGCCTAGCCACTAAGATATGTTACTACATTTTACAGTTTATTGTGAAAACTCATTTTTGTTTTTGTGAGGTTCTTTTTTGGGGGCAATTTTTTGATGTTGTGATATTGTGAAATGGAAAACTTTTATGAAATCTGAAAACTATCATCATTTTTGTGTATTTGCTCTTTGAGTTTATGGATAAAACTTTTTTCCACCCTAACCTCAGTAAAAATGTGAATGTGTAGTGTGTGTGTAAAATGTTAGTGTCATATATATATATATATTTATTTATTTTTATTTTACATCAAATGTTTTGACTATTATGTTAGCAGAGAAGCTGTAATAATGGATCTTTTTCCAAAAAGACTAGTTAAATTTATCAGTTGCATTTATAGAATAATAATCTGTTCCTGATTTTTTGTAATACCTGGATTATCTTGTAATATCCTATATAAAATTAGATACAATGTCTTCAATTATACTAACTGCACAGTTATTGTATTATTAAAGCATATCAAAACTTTATTACTATATAATACATTTTTATATTTACAGGAGTCAGATAATATTCTTTTTTTCAATTTTCATAATTCAACATTAAGAGGTGTGCTCTGCTTCAAAAAAATATTTTAGTAAAGAATTATCTAAAGTATTTAGTAAAGATAGAAGATTGAACACACACTAAATATTAATGTTGGAGAGAAAAAAGCAAAAATAAATAACACAAAAGGGAAATTTCCAAAGGCTGAAATCAAAGAGAGAGCCTAGAGTGGAGAGCATGATTTGACAAAACTCAATGTATAATGGTAATCTATCTAAATGCCAGGCTTAGAAATAGACTTTTAATGACTTGTGGTCTAGGTATAGAATCCCATCACTGGAGGGATGGAAGCCAGAATTTTGTAAAATAGGCAGCTGTGGTTTATCATTGAGAAATTATAGAAATCAAAAGGACATTCCTTTACTCCTAGTAGTCCAAATTTTATCAAATGTTCTTCAATATTATTCAATATCAAATTGAATATCAATATCAAATATCAATATCAAATGTTCTTCAATATCAAAATGTTCTTCAATATCTTATCATTTTTTTCTCTTTGTTAATTTAATGATATAGGCTGAAAAATACTGAAATGTTTCTCTATTTCTGGAACAAACTCCAGAAGCATATATCTTTTCCTATACTCATTGGGATTATTTAATAATTTTGATTTAGACATTTTGCAAGAATTTTCCAAAGTGTGAATCAATCATTCAAAGTACTTTTAAACTAGCTAAAGGAGGAATCAATAACTTTCATGATTTAATCCTATTTCTATATGCCTGCAAAGAACACTGGAAATTGAGATTTTAAAATATGTAAATAATCTATAATAACATTAAAAAATATGAAATACTTAGAATTAAATTTAAGTAATTAAAGGCATGTAAATAAATGGAACAATATACTATATTCATAGTTGGAAAATCACAAAATTATGAATATGTCAATTGTGCACAAATTCATCTATAGATTCAAAAACTCCCGAAATTCCAGCAAACTGTTCTTTGGTGGGGGTAGAAATGGAAAAGTTGATTTTAAATTTTGCATGGGTATGCAAAGACTTAAAAAAGCCAAATCTATCTTGATAAAGAAGTACAAAAGATGAGGATATCTTTTACCTGATTTTATGAGCTAGGGTAAGGAGAGCTGGAATTGGTGCAAGGATAGATACACAGATCAACGGAACACAACTTAGTATGTGGTAAATTGTTTTTCAATAAAAGTATCAAGGTAATTCAAGGGGAAAAGGATAGTCTTTTCAACAAGTGGCATTAGAACAATAGACTATCTATATGGGGAAAATATACCCTGATCCTTAACCTATAAAAATTACTCAAAATGGATAACAGACATATACATAAAAGCTAAAAATCAGTAAACTTCTAGAATAACACTTATGAGAAAGCTTCATAATCTTGGGATAGATAGGATACAAGTAGCGTAATACATAAAAAAAATATGATAAGGTGGATTTCATCCAATTAAAAACTCTGACTCATTGAAAGACATCATTAAGAAAATACAGAGTCAAGCCACATACTGGGAGAAAAATCTGGCAAAGAGCTTGTATATCGTGTATATTAAGAATTCCTATAACTACACAATAAAAAGAAAAACAATCCCATAAAAGTGTACAAGATATTTGAACAGACACTTTAAAAAAGGGACATATGAATGTCCAATAATCACATGAAACACTGTCCAATATAATTAGTTATCAGGGAAAGACAAATTAAAACCACAAAGAGATACCAGTACACACTCAAATGACTAAAATGAAAAAGACTGACAATAACAACAATTAGTGAGGATAAGGAACAACTGTCACTCTCATACACAGTTGGTTGGAATGTAAAATATGACAATTATTTTGGAAAGCAGTTTGACATTTTGTTGTAAGTGTAATAATAAATTAACATATAACCCAGTAATTCTACTCCTAGATATTTAGCCAAGAGAAATGAAAACCTAAGTCCACACAAAGATTTGGACATGAATGTTCTTCGGAAGTATTTTTCATAATACTCCAAACCCAAAACAACCTAAATGCTCATTAATAGTTGCATGGATAAATACACTATGGTATATCCATACAAAAAGATACTACACTACAATAAATACCAGTGAACTACATATACATTCAAGCATATGAATGAATATCAAAAATATTATGTAAAGCAAAAATACCAGAATCAAAAAGAATCCATAAGCTATGATTCATTTATATGAAGTTCGATAGTGGGCAAAAATAATGAGTTGTGACAGACTTTAGAAGCTTAGATACTTATGGAATTGACTTGGAGGAGGTAGAGGAGAACTCTCTGTGGTACTATAAATGGTACTATGGTACTCCAAAAAACTCAGGAAGTCAGAAGGAAAACAAATATAAATAAATATAACGAAGACCACTTAGACACATTGTAAGTCCTTGTGTTGAAAACAAAAGACAGGTCACAATGCCTATGTGGATACAAAGAGAGATGGGTCCTATGGCCAGGTATAGCAGGCAGAAGCAGACTTGGTCACTGAAGTCTTCAGTGACAATGAGGGCAAATGGTTGTTGAGGCTCTTGATGAGTTCCATCAGTGTGGAGGTGTGGTCTTGTAATACTAAAGAAAGTGTATCACGGTTATTGTTTACTCACCTACACTATCAAGAAAGTAAAACTACTTATATTCTGCTGGTGGCCACAACTATAGGTAGAAAAATACTTGGTGATCAAGAGCAGTTAGTCACTCCAGAATTTACTGAGATACATTCTTATAATGCAAGAGAAAGGAAAAAAATTAGAGCTATACTTAAGCAAAAGCATGGTGAAATCATAAAACCTAGGCTCACCCAACTAGCATATTAGGGATCTACAGAAGTTTTGCTGGATTTCAAGGCTGGGAAGTCACTTGGTCACTTAAGAACCAACCTCATGCTCTAAGCACCACTGGTCAATAATCACTCTGGCTAATGAAATGGACATGGAGTAAGAGAATGTAAAGACCTACTGGGGCTGATTGCAGTAGGTCTTTACAGTCATAATAAAACAGTGGCCTACCCAAGATGAATTCCCATTTTCCAGTAAATACCCTTGGAATCCAGTGGAGCAAGCTTCCACTTCTCTTTGGTCCACTGTGACTCCATCCTGGATTCTTAATGAAGACTAAGAGGGCCCAGATGATGAAATAGTCACCCGATCAGATCCGTTTGTCCAAATGGTGCAATCAGGATATCAGAGACAACTGAACCTCCTCTGGTGTACCAGGAATAATCTCTGAAAAAGTATTCAGGAACTGGGCAATGAAATCCCCAGAATGGACAAAGCCTCAGAAAAAGCTAAACAAAATTTCCTGCAAGACAAGGGCTATAAAAAGAAACAAACCAATAGTTCAAGTCTACATCATAAGGCCATGTAGATCTGGATGTTAAACCAGAGAAAATTTAATGAGGAAATTGATGGTCTGCCCTTTGGAAACATTCTCTCTCACTACTGGGCTAGAGAAGAGCCCTGGTACTTGAAGATTTGGGTTGTGGCCAGGGAATATTCCTGCCTTCCTTTGTACTTACTGTGGGCAAGCAACAGGAAGACAAGAGGGTCTTGATCCCCTATGTGACATGATGCCATTTGGATTGGCACCTTCTCTGTACACAGATTTTACCTCCTTCAAAAACAAACAAGACAAGGATGAATAGCTTCATTCATATGAATGAAAACCATATATACTGGTCAAGGTGTGTTGGAGAACTGATGATAATGAAGTGGCCAAGCCATTTCATCTCTCCTGGGCACTGCAGCACAATCCATTATGATACCGGAAATTTCCCAGGGATGAGGTTGAAAGAATATTCTTACTGGATTCAGAAATACTTTCAAATTAGAAAATGGAATCATATAAATTTCTGGTGGGCCCTTTGGGGCCAACACATACTCTAGTAGTTGTAGCCAATATTACTGAATATATGGTGGGAATAGATATTTTATGTGCTTTTAATATTTCTCTGGATCTAAAGAGATGTTCTCAATGGGGAAATGCTACAATTTGGACAATGATAGTGGGATGAGTATACAACTGGAATACCACGTAGCTCCCTTGACCTATCCATATCCTTATTGTGAAGCAGCACAAGATACTTGGCTAAGTGGGGAGAGAGAAAGTAATAGGGGCTTGTTGAGGAGAAAAGTGAGCTGGAAAGGAGGTCACTGTCTTGATCAAGGAGACAACAGAGGGAGGGATATTCAAAGAAACCTAGCATCTTATAATAAATCTATTTGACCAGCAAAAAAGGCCAGTAGTGCGCAGTGCCTCATGGTGGCTTACAGCAAGTCAAATATGGCAGTGGCCCCAATGACAAGGGCAGTTTCATATATTATCATAATCACAGACTGTAGGCATCTAGAGTGTGTTGGTGGACATTAGTAAGGTCTTTGTTTAGCATCCCACTACACCCAGAGGATCATAATCAGTTTGCATTTGCCTCATGTAGCTTGGGTTACAATAAATTTCCATGTGATTTGCTATCGCTGGATATTCTGAGAGCTTGAGAAAGTTGGAATTGGATAAGAACTGTATTATTACCACTATATTGGTGACATCATCTTAATTGGAAAAACTAGAGACAGTGCACAAATTGCCCAAGATGAAATGGTCCAATATCAAAGTGAAAAAGGCTGGAGAACTAATTCAAGATACAAGGGCCCACCACTCAAGTAAATTCTTTAGCAAACATGTGGGTTGACACCCAGAAAACAATACTTTAACCTGTAAAATTAAAAAAGAGAAAGAAAAAGATAAACTGCTAATCTTAAAAACCTCTAGGAAAAATGGAAAAGAAATCCATGTGTTGGCCATGTTCAGATATCATACACAATTTATAATACACCTGGGTGTTTGAAGACTGTTGCAATCCACTTATAATCCAGACTGGACCCCAAAACAAGACCTAGTGTTTCCAGCACATGGGATCAAGGAAGACTGGCAAATGTGCCTGTTCTACCATCTACAGTCAAGTGACATGGAAAATCTGGGGCACATATCCCAGAGCAATGGACATGGCTAGTGCTTGCTAATACAGCTTGTAGGCCCTTACTCTCCTGTCAAGGGTACTGTTTGGCATTGACTGTAAGAGAAACTTTTTCCAGGTATCATATAGCAATTTCTTTCTGCACAGTGGATCTTAGTCATACTAGTCAAGGACTCTTAAATGGGCAATATTACACATCCAGTCAGACAATGGTGCCACTTTTAGAGCCAAGAATACTTAGCATTGGGCAACTGGCTGAGGTAGTCACTGAACATTACATGACCACATTGTGCACCAGCAGCAGGTGCCATTAAAAGATGAAATGTACTTATGAGAGAAGTTGAAAAAAGTAAGTGGAGAATCAAGGCTTATCTCTCAGTGCAGCACACACTTAAGACAGGCAGTATCATCTCTAAATGTGGCAATTCCCTGGAAGTAATTAGATTCAGAAGGAAATCCAGACTGACTCTAAAAGAACCAAACCACATTATTAAACCTCCTGTTTTTCTGTTATTTATTCCCCGTGTCTACCCCAACATGCCAGGCTACTGAGACTGAAAGGTAGCAGATAAGAACCAGGGAGTGGTAGACACAAACACGGTGCTTCTTTTACTGCCAGCTTTGCTTGCTGGATCAAGGTGATAATGGATAAAAATGATCATGGCTAAGAGGTCAAAACTCCCAAGGTGATCCTGCTGTGGTTCACATATCAATGGATGGGAGATGTTCTAAGATGGTACAAGATATACAAGAAATAAACTACTAAACTACTTAAGGATGAACCCAGCTGAATGGTTTGGTTTGCCCTGGTGAGGATGGGAAAAGAGCATCTTACTGTAGATGCTGGTCATACTGACCTCATGACTATGGAACAAGAGCAACAACTCTGGCAGATGGAGAAGGAACATCTTAGATAGACTCTGGCAGGCCAAGGGTGAGAAGAGGGACAATTGAACTCTTGGCTCCCACAAGACACTTGGCCTGGCCCTGTCAATTCAGAATGCTTTGGTGATCTTGCCCCAGACTATCACCGCTGCCTTAACCTAAGGACTGGAAACCCATTCTATAAGGAAACCTTAACCCTAGACTTGTTGACTTTAGAGGCAGACAGCTGCTGCCAAAGATAAACTTTTCAACACTGATGTGGTTCCCATTAGTCACATTTTATTGGATCAGGAGTTCTGCACTTCCTACCGAAGGAAAAACAAAACTCTTCTGTATGCTTTCCTCAGGTCCATAGCTACTACTCTGATTGCTGGATGTATCATCTCATGACCCTCTTGATGAAAACCATGAGCTGTTCCTTTGAACACTTCATAATATAGATTTCCTTCTACAGGTCCCTTCTGGCACTTAGGTTTCTCTCACTTTAATAATCTCCACTTTCTGTCTCCTAAGAATTGGCAAGAATTGATCTCATGTCAGGAAAATATTGCTGCTGAGATTGCTACAAATGTCTTGGCAGAAATGATTTCACCCAAAGTAGGCCAATGTATTAAATCTAGGTTTGCTATGATAGCCAAATTGTTGTTCTTTCACCAAAACTGCAGTCTGTTTGGCTGGAAATATTTAAATCCATTCAAGGAGTTTGTCCATAAAAGGGACACTGAATTGGCTCAGTCTTGTATTCATTTGCTATTTCTGCTGTAGAAAATTACCATAAGCTGAGTGGCTTAAAACTACACACAGGCATTCTTTTACAGTTCTGCAGGCCACAAGTCCATAAGGGGTCTTACTGGACTAAAATCAAGATGCCGTGGGTTCTACATTCCTTCTAGAAGCTCTAGAGAAAAGTCTCTTTTGCTGCTTTTTCCAGCTTCTAAAGACCACCTGCATTCCTTGGCTCATGGACACTTTCTCCATCTTCAAAACCAGAGTCTAGCATCTTCAAATATCATTGTCACATATCCTCTGACTCTGACCTGCTTGCATGCCCCTAATAAGGACCCTTGTGATTACATTGGGCCCACCTGGATAATATAGGATATCTCCCCTGCTCAAGATCCTTAACTTGATCTTATCTTTAAAATCGCTTTTGCCATGTAAGGTAAGATATTTGCAAGTTATGGGGATTAGAACATGGGGAACTTTGAGGGTTATTCTACCACATTTCACTATCTGGTCCCCAAAGATTCATGTGCATCTCGCAGGCAATATACCTCCATTTTATCCTAACTCAAATTTATCTAAAGATTCAGTGAAACATCTTTTGATCTTTTTGTTGGCGGAAACTGAAAAGACGAACCAGAAATTCATAGCAGAGGGCCAAGAATATTCAAGACAATCATGAATTAGAAAAACAATGATGGGGAATATGTAATATCATATTCCATGAATTAATAAAAATCTACAGTGATTAAGATAGTGTAATGTTGGCACAAGAGTAGGAAAACAAATGTTCACTTGATCTATACTAAAATTATGATTCAGAGCAGTGAAGGAAGTATCGTCCTTAAGTAAATTGTGATTGTTCAATTTGATATCTATATAATATATATAACAATAAATTACAGCTGGATTGCATATGTAAATATAAATTGTAGAAAAATTCCAACCACCGTTAGAGGAAACGTGAACATTTTTGTGAAGTATAGAGCAATACACATAAAGTGGCATGTGTCATCTATTGCTGCAGAACAAATACTTAATGGCTTCAAACAACAATAGTCATTTATTATTTTATGGTTTCTTTGGGTAAACATTCAGGTATACGGATTAGAGGAGTAATTGTGGTTTTGGGTCTCCCACAGATTCTAATTCTAAAAAAGAATTTAGATACAGATCTTTCCTTTTTCACAAAAATCAACTCAAAATGAATCAGAGACGTAGGAGTTAGAGAAAAAGGAAGGAGAGCTGAATATGTGAACTGAAGGGGATTTTTTAGGGTGGTAAAACTATTCTGCATGATACTGTAATGGTCAATGCATGTCATTAGGAATTTATCAAAATCTGTAGAATTGTATAACACAAAGAGTGAACCTTAATGTAAACTACTGAATTGAATTATAATGTATCAATAGTGGCTCATTAATTGTATAAATGTACCACACAAATACAAGATGTTAATAATAGGAACATTGTGTGCTGGAGTTGAGGTAGAGAGCGGGGCAGGTAAACAGAACTTATCTGCTCAATTTTTCTGAAATCCTAGTACCACACTGAAAAAATGTCATTATTTTTAGGACTTTGTAGCCCAGAAATATATTCTACAAATATGTATGTTGTATGTTTAAGCTTATTAAATATTTTAACTAATCTGGCTATTAGTCTGGTCTTTTATGCCTTTCAAATATTTTTGTTCTTTTGTTAGTCTTTGTGGATTTGATAAATTTTTTCTAGGTTCTCACACACATAGATAAACACTGGGTATTGCTAATACTTTTTATACAGTTCTGGGAAGTTGACCAAATCCATTTCAATTTTATCAGGTAAGGCTTAGAGCACAGTTTGCTGTTCTGGACTTCCACAAGGATGTGTCATCTCTAGATTATAACAATTCTTGTAAAATACTATTGAGTGTGTAGATATCCTGTCACAATTATAACATTTTTATAATGACCTGCACTGAGAAACTTGTTTGCTTTGCACTGCATGCCATTTAAGTATAACTGGATGAAAACAGACTACCATCCAAATAACCTTCTTGATCCACTACTATACTGAGTTACAAACAAAAGCAGCTAAGTTTCTATGGCAGTAGGTGGAGCTCAGCAAGAAGAAGCATTGAAAGTAGTTCAGGATAAAAGGAGTGAGGGTGAAAAGAAGGTCCTGCCATTGGGCACTGTATCTGATTAGGACTCCATGCAACTGCAGGCATCTCTGACCACCTTCACAGCTGATTTCATCCATTGGCCCTGAATTTCCCTTGAGGTTCACTGGTTCCTGGAATTTGAAATCAAAGCACTTTATCCCATAGTTAAGTGAAAAAAAGGTTTGATTCCAATATTCCCATTCTGTTAAAAGTCCTTTATAAAATCCAATTCAAACGGGTGGGTAAACCCCCAAAAGTTCCACTATAAGAGATTGGCCTCTGACGCTTGTAAACTCCACAAATAGGAGGCTTTCCACTCATAAGAAACAAAAGTAGCCCACCTACTGCTGCAACTAAACTACTAGATCTCTGGGGGTCCTCTTCAAAGACTTGTCTCCACCAAAAGAACTTAGTTTAGTGGAGAAACAGCATACCTCTGAGCCTTCTACTATATTGATGATAAATTGCTGACAATTCACAGAAGTGAATGCTGATTAAATGACAGGAAAATGTGGGTAAGACATGAAAAGACTATTCAAGCATAAGAAAACCCAAAGTAAGTAAGATATCCTCAATTCATAGTTATATTCACTTAAATACCTCATAACATGGCACATTCACTTCTTGGTATACAGCCTGAGAACTGCAGGCACATGTGCAGCAGGAGACATGTGCAAGAAAAGTCATAATTGCAAGTGTCTTAATAGTCAAAAATTGAAAATAACAAATTTTCATTGATGCATAATAAACTATTGTATTCATAAAATTAACACTAAAAGCAATCAAAACAATTGGACTATAGCTACACTCAAAAATTGATGAACTTTTGAAGTACAATATTGGGTGAAAGACCAAGTCACCAAGTGATATAAACCACAGGATTGAAAATTATATAAAAGCATAAAACAGTCAACCAAACTATATTGTATAAGGAGTAAAAATAGGAAGGAAAAACTATGATGAAGAGTAAAACACAGAAATGATTACAGTAAGTTCTAAGCAATGGTTGGAAGGAAGGGGCATGTGATTGCAAAGGCACACACAGAGAACTTCTTTGTCAGAAGTAAGGTTTGTTTTGACCTGAGTGCAAATTATTCAGGTGCTTGTTAAGTGTATACTCATTGCACTCTTCATCAACAATTCATGTTTATATTTCATGCATATTATATATCATAATTAAAAAATGAGAATGACATAAATATTTATTGTTAAACAAAAGTGGGCAGAGAACTGTCCTATCAAGAGAACTGCCCTAAAGCATATTTTAAGAAATAGAATATAATTCAAATGGAAATTATTTCAGAAGGAAACGTTGACATGTCAAAATAAAAAATGCTAATAAATAAAAGGAACGGTAGATAAAATAAAGCCACTACTTTCTGGATAAAGTCTTCAGAGTACTTTCTAATGTAAAGAGTAAAGATGACTGAAATGAAATATTTACAAAAATGTTATGTAAGCTAAGTGAGTTGTAAACCATGCTATTTTGGGGGAAGGTGGCTCAGATATGGTTAAACCTTTAAAAAGTATGGTAAAAATTCAAGGATAATCAGTAAAGGGAAATAAAAAGTACATATCCACTAAATCACTGAAAGAAATAGTGGAAGAAAGGAAAACAAAACACACAGATCAAAAGAAATGAGCAAAAGTTTAATTAAAAAAGAAATGTGGCAAAATACACATAAAAATTATAAATTTTGAGACAAATAAAATTTTAAAAGTATGCAGTCTAGAGGAGCATAAGGAGTTATAACAAATAAATGTAACAAGGTATCCTGGTGGAGATCCTGGAACAGAAAAAGGCTACTGGGTAAAAATAAAGGAAATCTGAATGAACTATGTGTTTTAGCTAATTAAAACAATATGCAAAAATTTAATCACAATAACGTTTAAGGGAATAATCTTGTAAATCAAAAACAAATTAAATAAGAAATTAAAACCCAATGTAGATATCGAACTTAATAGTACAGAAAAACTAAGTGTGAATAGAGAAATATCAGGGAAATACTAATTAAAGCAAGCTAGTGTGTGTGTAGATATAGAAAGAGATATATAGATATGACCGGCAAAATAGACTTTAAAACAGAAAGCAACATTAGAGATAAAGAGATTCAGTATTTGAAGGTAAAAGAAAATTTCTAGGAAGATATAACTATTGTAAATAAATTTGCGTCATATAAAACAGCTTCAAAATACATAAAGCATGAAGTGAGTAAATTATAGTGAGAATTAGGCAAATCCAACTGTATAGTTGGAAATATCAATACTATTTTTCAAGTACTGAGAGGCCAGGCAATCAAAATCAGTAAAAATACAGATTTGAGTCACTCACTTAAAAGTTATGATGTAATCACGTTATACAGACTTTTGTTCCTAACAATTAAAGAGCTTTCAATTTCCCAAGTAAATAAGGAACATTCCAAAAAATCATCACACATAAGCATATGAAGGCAGTCACAACAAAATTCAATGATTAGTTGTCTTACCAAGAACAACTGAAAAAAAAAAAGATATGCGCAGAAAGCTAAATATAGCAATTACAAAGGAAGGATTATGACTAATTGAATTTTGTGAAAGCAAGTTAAAATAAATGAAGCTACCCTGGATGCAAGGACTAAAACTAAAAGGTGAGGCAGTAAACAACAACATACATTTAATAACTTAGTGAACTGACGCAGTCACCTTGGAGGAATTCAGGAGATGATTTAGGTGATGATTATACTACTAATGGTACTGATGTTTATGATAAAGAAAGGTGGTTATTACTTTTAACAGTTACACAATGAAGAAAATCTATTTCTTTAATCCATGCTAACTTACCCCATAGTTACTCTTCAAATGCTTCAAATCCAGGATGAGTCAGTTATCACATGCCCCCATCTCCCTATCTTAGAAGTCTGATAAAATAGTGCAGCATTTGCAAAAAACGTCCTCCCCTTTTATACCACACCCATATTTATAAGACTACATGAGAAACACAAAAGCAAGACTTTAAATAAGCTATCAATTTTTGTTACTAACCTCTACACTTCCACAATCACATTCCTCGAATTGTTCCAAAACCTGATTGCCACAAGTTGAAGATTTTTCTTGGTAAACCACTTTTGAAACTGTTTGATTCTGAAGACATTCAAATTGAGGCTGTGAAACCACATGTTTAAATTCATTCACGCTGCAACTGCTAAAAAACTTTACACCATGGGAGCGTCTAAAATGAAATCATAATCCTCAGATAAATGGAATACAATCAGTACCAAAGTAACACTCTTCAATAAAGTGCTGTGAATTCTGTACTATTATTCACTTATAGAAGAGCCAAGAAGGAAGGGTGAGTGCTTCTATTTTTAATACAAGTTGCAGATAAAAGCAGTAAGTTCATTTCTATCGTAGTTTGATATAAAAGACATCTAGCATGTAGAGGAAGTTGAGATGACATGAGTTAGAATATATTAAAACACAACAGTGCTTGGCACACAAAAAGCTCTAAGTCAGTCTTATTATTTTAATTATTGTCAACATCATAATTATAATCATTATAACAAGAAGCACTAATTATTTATATGAAAATAAAACATACTAAAAATTTGTGTGAAAAACTGAAGGAATAAAAGAAGATAGATTATGTTAATCAAAAATCAGGTAACAAAAATCTTTGGTAACAAAATTAATCAATTGAAATATCTCAATGTTAAGTATATAAAATGTATAAGCCCTAGATTCTTTTTACTTTTTTGACTTTTTAAAATATTTCTATACTTCTAAGCATACTGTTTAAGGGGTTTTTATTTAATTTTATAACAGTCTCAAATTTAGAGAAATAATACAAACATAGTCCAAAAAATAAATTTCGTTTGCCTAAACCGTTGAGTAAAATGCGAACATGATATCCAAATTGGAAAGGAAGAAGTGAAATTGTCACTATTTGCAGATGATATGATTTTATATATAGAATACCCTAAAGAATCCACCAAAAAACTTTTACAAATAATAAATGAATAAAGTTGAAGGATACAAAATCAACATACAAAAATCAGTTTCACTTCTATACACTAACAACGTAGTAGCAGAAAGAGAAATTAAGAATAAAATCCCATTTACAACTACAAGAAAAATAATAAACTACCTAGGAATAAATTTAACCAAAGAGGTAAAGACTTGTACACTGAAATCTATAAAACATTGTTGAATGAAATTGAAGAAGACATAAAGAGATGGAAAGACATTCAGTGCACTTGGATTGGAAGAACTAACGTAGTCGAAATGTCCGTACTCCCTAAAGCAATCTACAGATTCAATGCATTATTTATCAAAGTTCCAATGACATTTTTCACAGAAATAGAACAAAGAATCCTAACGTTTTCATCGAATAACAGAAGAACGCGAATAGCCAAAGGAATCCTGAGAAAAAAGAACAAAGCAGGAGGTATCTCATTCCCTTATTTCAAAATATAATACAAAGCTCTAGTAATCAAAACAACATGGTACTACCACAAAAACAGAAACATAGGTGAATGTAACAGAATTGAGAGGCCAGAAATAAACCCATACATCTATGGACAGCTAATTGTCGACAAACGAGCCAAGAGCATACAATGGAGAAAGGAAAGTCTCTTCAATAAACGGTGTTGGGAAAACTGGACAGTCACATGCAAAAGAATTAAAGTAGATGATTATCTTACACCATACGTGAAAATTAACTAAAAATGGATTAAAGATTTGAATGTAGGACCTGAAACCATAAAACTTCTAGAAGAGAATATAGGCAGCATTCTCTTTGACATCTATCTTAGCAGTATCTTTTCAAATAGTAGGTCTCACAGGAAACAGGAACAAAAGAAAAAACAAACAAATGGGACTGCATCAAACTAAAAAGCTTCTGCACAGCAAAGGAAACCATCAACAAAACGAAAAGACAACCTAACAACTGGGAGAAGATATTTGCAAACCACATATCTGATGAGGAGTTAATATCCAAAATATATAAGGAATTCATCCATCTCAACAACAAAAAACCAAACGACTCAATTAAAAAATAGGCAAAAGATCTGAACAGAGATTTTTCCAAAGAAGATGTACAGATGGCCAACAGGCACATGAAAAGATGTTCAACATCACTAATTATTAGGGAAATGCAAATCAAAACTACAATGAGATATCACCTCATGCCTGTCAGAATTAACAAGACAAGAAATAAATGTTGGAGAGGGTGTGGAGAAAAGGGAACTCTCATACACTGCTAATGGGAAAGCAAACTGCCGCAGCCACTGTGGAAAACAGAATGGAGATTCCTCAAAAAATTAAGAATAGAGCTACCATATGATCCAGGTATTCTACTGCTAGGTATATGTCTAATGAACATGAAAACAAATGTGTAAAGATATTTGCAGCCCTATGTTCACTGCGGCATTATTCACAATAGCCAAGACTTGGAATCAATCTAAGTGCCCAGTGAGGAATGAATGGATAAAGAAGATGTGGTATATATACACAATGGTATACTACTCAGCTATAAAAAAAGATGAGATCTTGCTATTTGTGACAACATGGATGGACCTTGAGGGTATTACTCTAAGTGAAGTAAGTCAGACAGAGAAAGTCAAATACCATATGATCTCACTCTTAAATAGAAGCTAAAAATGATAACAACAACAAACAAACACATAGATACAGAGATTAGATTGGTGGTTATCAGAGGGGAAGGAGGGGAGAGAAGGGTGATTAGGCACTTGTGTGTGGTGATGGGTGGTAATTAGTCTTTGGGTGGTGAACATGATGTAATCTACACATAAATCAAAATATAATGCTGTACCACTGAAATGTATATAATGCTATAAACCAATGTCACCTCAATAAAAAAATATTTGGAGAAAGGTACTTTGGTTGTATGTAAATATCCCTTTCCTAATTACATTTTCAATTCATTCATTCATGCATTTATATGAATATGGAATCATATTTTCCTATTGTACTAAATGGATTATAATCCATTATTATAACTATTATTTACGACACTCAAATTGTCCCAGATTTGGCTATTGGGTGCTCTATTGGCTATTGGGAGGTTTTGGTTTTCCTTCGACAAATCTCCATAATTCTTTGAACACTTCCTTATTTTCTGACACACGATGTTCCAGGCTCGCTTGTATTTTCTCTGCGTTGGCACTGGAATAAATCATTTCTCCAAGGTGCTCCCGTTCCTTTTAGTGGAGAATAGTATTTTAAAAACACAATCTGGGTGATACATGTGCTCATTGTTACTGGACTTTTTAAGGTCAGAGACCAAGGCCATACCAGCATCTTAAGAAATGTTGGCAGTCCCTTGGCTCTCACCTACAATTTGCAATATCCCCACCAAATCTGCCTCCTGTAATGTATGAGCTTACTGATATTTCAGTCTCAGGGGATCACTTTTTGGGATGTAGATTAGTCAATGATGTCTGAGTTCCCAGGTCTGTACGTTTTGTAGAGGTTCCACTGTGTTCCTTGTTCATTCTCCTACACAGCTACTTTCTTTACGCAGGTCTTATTTTGTCAGTGGATTGGCCCCACCTGCTGGTATCCTTGGTGCATTCCAGTTTGGGAAACGTGTGGAATATGTCTTTGCTTTATGTTTGTTTTCATCGTTTTACTCTCTGTTTTGTGAGAGAATTGGGGGAGGCTAAAATACCATGCTGATACTTTTACCATCTGACTTCCAGCCTCTCCCTTATTCTTAAAACACATTCCTCCCGAGGTAAGACTCCATCCTATCTTGGTTCTTGTCCTAAAATTTTCTTCCTTACTGTTCCTTTTTACTCCATATCACTTTTTCCTCAATAACTCAGCCTGTAAATATGGGAAGTAGACAAAGCTACATCTTAAGGCACCTCTTTTCACCTTCTTTCTAAATGATCTGTTCATGGTTTTAATTCCCATCAATATGCTGATGGCTCATACATTTTACATCCCTTGTCCTTTGAGATCCGGAATTATACATCTGTGCACTTAACTCTAATGGAAGATTTAGGACCCAAAATTTAATACATATAAACTCCCCTCAAGATTTCCCCCCATTTTCCACCTTTCCTAAAATATTTGCCTTTTTAATATCTGTTAATATGTCGTGATATCCAAAAATCTACAGATAAGTCTTGACATCTCCCTTTCTCTCCATCTATGAAACTGCTATAGATTATTATGAGAATCATCATTTCTTAAATATTACTGTATTCTTGTCCCCACTGACATATTTTACATTCATTTTACAAGATAATTTTTACTATCCACACTGCATGAATCGATAACAATGTGTTTTGTTACATTTATTATAAAATCCCAAGTCCCGCATCATGACTCCGTGATCACGCTCTCTCCTACATTTCCTATGTCCTCTCCTGGACTTCCCCTGACTCGTTGTGCTTTAGCGTCATTGCGTTTTACTTTCTCTCCAGGCCTAAACCATTCTTCCTTGTAGTCTCAGGTGTTCTTTCTTTTTTTTTGGGGGGGGGGGGGGAGGGCTCGTTTTTATCCTCCCCTCCATCTCCTTATTTCAGTTCGTCGAGCTTTTCTAATTTTTTTCCAACCAAGTATCACTTCACTTGCTGACCCTGAAAAGTTTTCAACAAGCTTTTTACAGGACCAGATTCACTCCTTCACTTTCGGGTTCTGACATAATTATTTCCTCAGAGAAACTCTCCTAAAGCACTTTATCAGAAAGTTTCTCCTCCCCATGTATTCCCTACTTATTTCCTTCTCGGCACCTATAGAAAGAATTTATATTTTGTTTATTTTTATGCCTATTTTTTAACTCTCTGTCCCTGAAGGACTAATGTAAGATATTTAGGACATATCTATCTTGTCAACCATTCGTAAGACAAACTAACATAATCCCTGGGACACAGTAGATGCTTATTACAGATTTTTAGAATGAATGAATGAATTTCACATGAAGATTCTAGAAAACCCAGAAAGTCATCATCAACATCCGCTTTATACTATAACATTGAATATAGAACTACTAAACACATTTTCTACAATATCAAATACTCATTTTCTTCAATAAGTTTTTAGGCACATATGTATTTAATAAAAATATTCTTACTTAAATTATATTGCAAAAGACTATATATCAGGGAATACTACAAACATTTCCCAAGAGAAGACATAGATTTGATAAAAATAACACCTTACATTGCCTGAGGATTCATTATGCATGTAGTTCCTGGACAGTAACAATTGTAGATGTCATCATATGTTAATCCTAGATTAATTCCAAGCAACTGTACCATAACAATTGAAAATGCATCTAAAGTTATCGTCTTTGGATACTAAACACACACAAAAAACAAAAAACAGATTTGTTGTCTAAGTTATTTCTTCACCCTTTTGATTTTTTCAATAATTTTGTGAGCATATAACCTAAATGCAAATACATATTTAAGAAACTAGTACACCACAGCTCATTATTTTATTAGGAATATGGAAAAAAGTAGGTAAGTTTTATTATGTTTTTGAGTGACAGTGCTTTTAATCCAAATGTCATTGACATACAACAAAATAAAATTACAGCTACCATATGTTTTTACTATACGTTACTGATTTAAATTGAATAAACTTTAAAAATTTTTTTGAGAAGAATAAGCATTGTTTCAGTGACTCTATCACTTTTCAAATGAACACTTGGAAAAAATACACAGATTCTTAAGCGTTGAATTGGTATCAGTATGACTTTAGAAATAGTTTTAAAAGAGAGAGTCAAGTTAATTTTTTCCAAAGGCAGAATACTATAACACCTTGCAAATGGCTTTCTTTTTTTTGTCTTAGCAAAAAAATAAAGAAAAAAAGAAAACCCTTGAGAAGGAGCGGTGCCATTAAGGCACAAACCCTTGGCAACCCATGATCTTTTTATTATCTGCATAGTTTTCCCTTTTCCAGAACATCATAGAGTTGGAATAATACATTATGTAGCCTTTTCAGAGTGGCGTCTTTCACTAATGACTATACATTTAAGTTTCCTCCATGTCTTTTCATGGCTTGATGGCTCATTTTTGTAATCACTAAGTAATATTCCTTTATATGGATTTACCCAAGCTTGTTTATGCATTCACCTGTTTAAAGGTCATCTTGGTTGCTTCCAATTTTTGGCAATTATGAATAAAGCTGATATAACCATTCATGTGCCATTTTGTGGGGGGGGCATAAATTTTGAACTCATTTGGGTAAATGCCAAAAAGGACAATTGCTAGATCATATGGTAAGAATACATCAAGTTTTGTAAGAATTTGCCAAACTGTTTCCACAGTGGCTGTACCATTTTGCATTCCCATCAACACTGAATCAGAGTTGCTATTGCTCTACATCCTCACAGTATTGGGTATTGTCAGTGTTTTACATTTCCAGTATGATGCTGAATAGGAGTTGTAAGCTACATTCTTACCTTGTTTCTGATCATAGTGGGAAAACATTTAGTTTCTCACCACTACTGAGTGATGTTAGTTGTAGGTTTTTGTAGATGTTCTTTCTCAAGCTGAGGCAGTTCCCTTATATTCATAATTTGCTACAATTTTTTAAATAATAAATTGTGTTGGACTTTGTCAAATCCTTTTTATGATTCTTTTGATATGATCATATGATTTTTATTGTTTAGCCTATTGATAGGATCGATTAACTAAATTGATTGATTTTTGAATGCTGAATCAGCCTTACATATGTGACATAAATTCCAGGTATAAATATCAAGAAGGAGATATAAAATATTAAAAACAGAAGTTCTCGAGCTGAAAAATATAATAAATGAACTAAAAATATTCACTGGAGGGATTCAAAAAGCAGACTTGATCAGGCAGAAGAAAGAATCAGACCTGAAGATAGGCCATTCGAAGTGAGAGGACAAAAATAAGAATAATAAGGAAAGAATAAGGGGAAAAAAAGAACAAGGGAAGTGAAAGAACCTATCAACACTACAACCAGACCAATATGAGTCTCTGAAAGCAAAGGGAGAAAGGGGCAGAGAGCTTATTTGAAGACATAATGGCCAAAAACTTCATACATCTGAAGCAGAGAATGAACATTTAGATTCAAGAAACACAACAGTTCCTAAGTAGGAGAAACCCATAGAGACCCACACAGAGACACATTATAATCAAGCTGTCATACGTCAAAGACAAAGAGAGAATCTTGAAAGCAGAAAGAGAAAAGTGACTTGTCACATGTAAGGGAGCTCCCATAAGATTACTAGTGGTTTTCTCAGCAGAAACTTTGCACTGCCAGAAGGGTGTAGGGTGATATATTCAAAGTGCTGTAAGAAACCATCAACCAAGTATATTATACCCAGCAAAACTTTCTTTTTCCAAAGCAAGATTTTTCCAGAGAAATTAAAGTTAATGGAGTTCATTACCATTAGATCTGATCTAAAAGAGATGCTAAAGGGAGGCCTTCAAGTTGGAAAGAAAGGGTACTAGATAGCACTATAAAGCCAAAACAAAATTATAAAGTTCTCTAATAAAAGCAACTATATGGACAAATATAGTAACCTGTATTATTGTAATTTTGGTACATAAATTCACTTTTAATTCTTGCATAGCATTGAAAGGACACAAACCAAACACTAAAGTCTATGTAATAACATAAAGTGAGAGGTAGAGCTGTAAAGGAGTAGAGTTTTTGTATGCAATAGAAGTTAAGTTGCTATCAGTTTACAACTGACTGTTATAACATTAAGATGCTTTAAGTAATTGCAATAGTAACCACAAAGAAAATATCTACATCATATACACAAAAGGAAAAGAGAAGGGAACCAAAGCATGTCACAATAAAAGAAAATGAAACACAAAAGAAGGCAGTAAGAGAGGAGGAGAAGGACAAAAATGCTACAAGATAGAGAGGAAAATATTAACAAAATGTCAATATAAGTTCTTCCCATCAGTAATTACTTTAAATGTAAATGGATTAAGTTTTCCAATCAAAAGACATAAAATGGCTAAATTAAAAAACAGGATCCAACTATATGCTGTCTACAAGACAGTCACTGTAGATCTAAGGACTCACAAAGGCTGAAAGGTTAAGGATGGAAAAAGATATTCCATGCAAATAGTAACCAAAAGACAGAAGAGGTGTCTATACTACTATCAAACAAAATTACCTTAAGTCAAAAACTGTTAAAAGAGACAAAGACATTATGTAAGGATAAAAGAGTGAATTAACCAAGAAAATATAACAATTATATTTAAGTACCCAAAAATAGAGCTCCTAAATGAATGAGTCAGATTTTGACAGAATTGAAGGGATAAACAGATGGCAACATAATAATAGGAGACTTCAATACTTCACTTTTAATAACTGACAAAACAATCAGACAAAAGATAAATAAGTAAATGAAGAACTTAACAGTATAGATCACTGGACCTACTAGACATATACTGAACATTCCAGACAACAGTAGCAGGATACATGTTCTTCTCAAGTGCACAATGAACATTCTCCAGGTCTCCAGATAGATCACCTCTTACATAACAAAACAAGTCTAACCACTTTAAAAATACTGAAATTATACAAAGTATCTTTTCTAATCCCAATGGAATGAAACTAGAAATTACGGAAAGAAAACTTGAAAATTCACAAAACTGTGGGATGTCAACAACATACTTTTAAACATCAGTGAGTCCAAAGAAGAAGTCACAAGGGAAATTAGAAAATACCTTGAGACAAATGAAAATACAACATACCCAAACTTACGGGATCCAGCAAAAGCTGCACTAAGTGGGAAGTTTAGAGCTGTAAACAAATACGTTTAAAAAGAAAGATCTCAAATGAACAATGTAACTTTATACCTCAAGGAATTAGAAAAAGAAGAAGAAAGTGACCCCAAGCAAACAGAAGGAAAGAAATAATAAATTTTAAAGCAGAAATAAATAAAATAGAAAGAATAGAAAGAAATCAATGAAACGAAGAGTTGGTTCTTTGAAAAGATCAATAAAATTGGCAAATTCAGCTAGATTAACAAAGAAAAGAAGAGATAATATTCAACTAACTAAATAAGAAATGAAAGAGGGGACATACAATTGATGACACAATTTTTTTTAAAAAAGTTTATAAGAGAATACTATGAAAAGTGTATACCAACATATTGGATAAGCTAGAAGAAAAGGATACATTCCTAGAAACACACAACCTATCAAAACTGAAGAAACAGAAAATCTGAACAGATGAATAACCAGCAAGAAGATTAAAGCAATAACCGTAAACCTTCCAACCATGAAAAGCCCAGGACTTGATGGCTTTTCTAGTAAATTCTGCAAACATTTAATGAAGAATTATTACCAATAATCTGCAAACTCTTTCAGGACTGAAGGACTGAAGAAGAAGGAATACTCCCAAACTCACTTTATGAGGTCAGCACTACCTTGATACGAAAACCAGAGACTCAACAAGAAAAGAAAATTACAGACCAATATCCCTGATGAATATTGATGCAAAAATCCTCAACAAAATACTATCACACCAAATTCAACAGCATATTGAAAAGATTATACACCATGATCAAGTGAGATTTACTCCTGGAATACAAGGACCATTTAACACAAGAAAATCTACCAATGTAATACACCATTGTTACAGAATAAAGGATAAAAACCACATGATCATCTCAATTAAAGCATAAAACGCATTTCACAATATTCAATACCTTTTTGTGATTGAAACACCCAAGAAACTAGGAATATAAGAAACCAACTTCAGGAGCCAGTCCTGTGGCCGAGTGGTTGAGTCTGTGTGCCCTTCCTTGGTGGCCTGGGGTTCGCTGATTGGGATCCTCGGCGCGGACCTACGCACCACTCATCAAGCCATGCTGTGATGGCATCCCACAGAGAGGAACTAGAGTGACCTACTATTAGGATATACAACTATTCCACATAAATAAGCTGTTAGAACTGATAAACAAATTTCATGATACAAAATCAACATAATCAGTTTCTATACACTAACAATGACAATCTGAAAAGAAATTTAGAAAATAATTCTAGTTACAATAGCATGAAAAAGAGTAAAATATTTAGAAATAAACCTAATAAAGGAGGTGAAGTACTTGTCTATTGAACACTGCAAAATATTGCTGAAAAAAATAGAAAACAAACAAATAAATGGAAAGACATTCCAGTCCAAGGATTAGAAGACAATATTAAGATGACCTTATTACCCAGAACAATCTGCAGATTCAATGCAATTCCTACCACAATCCCAATAGCATTTTTTGGCAGAAAAAGAAAAAATAACCTAAAAATTCATATGGAATTTCAAGGGATCCTGAATAACTGTAACAATTTTGAAAAAGAACAAAGTTGGAGGACTCACATTTTCTGATTTCAAAGCATATCATAAAGCTAACGTAATCAAAACAATGTGGTACTGGCAAAAAGCCAGACCTGTAGCTCATTGGAATAGAAAAGAGAACCTAGAAATTAAACCCTCACTCATGTTGCCAAATGACCTAGGACAAGGGTACCAAGACCAGACAGTGGGGAAAGAACAGTCGCTTCAACAAGAATATTCAACAGAGAAAAGATATCTCTTCAATAAACGGTGATAGGCAAACTGGATATTGACATGCAAAAGAATAAAGTTGGACTCTTATATTACACTATATACAAAAAATAACTCAAAATGGATAACGATCTAAATGTAAGATCCAAAACTATAAAACTACTGGAAGAAAACATAGGGGAAAATCTTCATGTGATGAATATAATGTGAACCATTTGTTGGGATTATAAAATGGTGCAATCACTCTGGAAATCAGTTTGATGGTCCCTCAAAATATTAAAAATAAAACTACCATAGAATCCAGCAAACCAACTTCTGGGTATATATCCAAAATAATTGAAGACAGTATCTTGAAGAGATATCTGCACTGTCATGTTCATTGCAGCACTATTCACAATAGCCAAGGTATGAAAACAACCTCAGTGTTCATCGACAGATGAATGGATAAAGAAAATGTCATACACACAATGGAATATTATTCAGCCATAAAAAGAGTAAAATCCTGCCACTTACAACAACATGAATGAAACTGGATGGTATTATGTTAGGCGAAATAAGCCAGACACAGAAAGACAAATATTGTGTGATCCCTCTTATATACAGAATCTAAAAATAACATACTCATAGAAGCAGAGGTTGGTTGCCGGCAGTTAGAGGCTGTGTGTAATGGGGCTTTGTTGCCAAAGGGTACAAAAGTTACAGTTATACAAGATGAAAATTTCTGGAGCTCTGTTTCACAACAATGTAAATATACTTAACACGACTGGACTGTACACTTAAAAATAGTTAAAGTGGTAAATTTTATGTGTATTTTACCACAATTAATCTTTAAAAATTATAACATTTGAGTTTCAAAATCAAAAGAAGGATTTTATAAAAATTTCTCAAAACAGCATGGAAGATACACTATATACACTTTCATTCCTTGAAGTGGATATTAACTTTCAAAATGTGATATAATTACTGAAGAGATGGGAATAAAATGCATACCAGAGCAATTCCTGCAGCAAACTTTGGATCACATGCCATTCCATGATATGTTGCTCCCACGTAATTTTGATGGTCCCGATAACTAAGTAATAAAATTTTTCTTGTGGATAAATGCATTTTAAATTGTTAATAACTTAATGACTTTTTAAGAATTGGATGCCTCAATAAAGCTATGTTTTCTTAAAACATGAATAATACATATCATGTCTAATGCTTTCAATTATTCTGTATCGGGTAATCTCCCATAGTTCATACAAAGGTAAGTTCTAAAGGCTACTTTAACATCAACTGATACACAGCCTAAAACCTAGTAGTGCTTAATCATTCAAAAATATTAATTACCGCCATTGTCACCACTGGATGAATATAATCCTAAAATGTAAAATTCAAGACAGTTTACTGCCATGATTTGTACATGGTGAACCCTTAAAGTATGTAAAAAATGTTGGATTGGAGGACAGGAGAGAAGAGAGAGAACATGCAGTAGACTCACCAAGAAAAAGAAAGACAGGAGGTAGAAAGTGACCGCACTCATTTTAGTCCTTAGTTAATGTTGTTCCTGAATCCCCAAACCTGAACTTAAATTCCACAGGAGACACCAATAGATTTATAAATGTATTCCATATTATTTAAGATCTTCAGAATTGTCTTTTTGTTTTTTTTCATCTAAAATAATTAAATTATTAAAACAAAAATCTAAAGACTTGAAAGATACGGTACAAGTAGTTAAATAGCTACACATTATGTCAGTATAGAAATACTGGAAGGTAACCACATTACTATTTAAAGGTTTTGTACTGTAACCAGCTTTGTATGCAATTATTGCATTCTGTTAACGAATTTACATTTTATTTAATGTTAAAATGATGGTTTCAATTATTTACTCCTGGGAAAATCTTTAAAACCATCAAGGCCTCATGTTTCTCCTAAGTCTTTCATATTTTCCAGTTCACTACATTTCCACAGGTAGACAGTCCACTCTGAGAATAACGGCCTACTATGAGTTAGTGTCTTACGTTATTATTGAATTTTTATATTTTGCCTTCTGCCAATACAGTACTCATGCAATCTTTGTTTGAGATGTCTTGTTATTATACATAATAAATTTTGTATATAATTTTGATAGCTAAATTATCAAATAATTTGATAAACCCTATATCAATGCAAACAAGGTACTTACATTAATAAGAATGCCATGTCATGAGACCTTTGAAACAAAAATTTTTCTTTCCATGACACAAATCTTTGCAGTACTTCATCAGCATCCCCATTAGAGGAAATCTTATTTTGATCTGACCAGATCTCCAAAGAAGTTAACATAACAGTCATTTTAAGCTGGGAAAACATCTGAAAACAGAAGACACATGATACGCAGTTTTAGGCTACATAAATATAACATTACATCTCATACATAAAGCTAATATAATCAATTTATTATTTTTTGGAGATGAAATCCACTGGTGAATGAAATTAGTTGGTAAGACTACTTTTTATAAAAATACAAATGCTATTAATACAATGTTACTTCATTAATAGGAATATTTCTTATTTAAATGTGAAAATAAATACTTACAGTGTTGATAAGACTAAAGATATGGACAACCTTCTCAGTTGCAACTGCCACTTCAGAGCCCATGTAATTATACTGAAAGGCAAATTTTTGTTTCTTAATCACTAGTAAAAATTACCAAACTACAACATTTTAAATGGATATAAAATATAAAACGCTAAAATAATGCAGTGCTCAAGTGAAAGAATGAAAGTAGAATTAAGATTTATCAAGTATTTAGTAAGTTTTAGGCATAAAGCTAGGGACTTCGTATGTTAATCAATAATATTTAAATGAGATTGTTGTGATTATCTTCCTTTGTACACATACAGAAATTAAGGATCAAAAGGTAAGGTCAAGGGGCCAGTCCCATGGCTGAATGGTTAGGGTTCCACTCTCTCACTTTGGCAGCTCAGGTTCGTGGGTTCCAATTCTGGGCACGGACATACTCCACTCATCAGCCATGCTATGCAGGTATTCCACATACAAAATAGAGGAAGATTGGCACAGATGTTAGCTCATGGTTAATCTTCCTCAAGCAAAAGAAAACCAAAAACAAAGAGGAAGATTGGCAACGGATGTTAGCTCAAGGCAAATCTTCCTCACCAAAAAAAAACCCCACACAATTAAGGTTACGATTGCAACAATAATTAAAGGTGAGTACCAGGACTCAAATCTCTAAATAGCTAAACTACTGTCTATGTTGTCTGCTGCAGTGTGCTGTCATCGTTTGTCTTTATCCCAATAAGACAACAGGACCATATATCCTGGATCAACAATGTACTTTGTAAATGCAGAGCTCTAAGTGCTATATTAGTGAATAATTTAAGAAGATGTCCTCATTCAAGGGAGCAAAAGTCATACTATTTTCTCTGAAATACTTCTAATTGCGTGTGCACACACATTTCTAAGTGTTGGCTGAAAACATAAAAATTGGCAGCTTGAGATCTTCAATATCTCCAGTAAGTCTGCAGAAGACTCCTGGCAGAAAATAAAACGGAATGGATAGAGTTCTCTGATACAGACAAGAGAGTTGCCATCCTCCCAGCTGTTTAGAGACTGTTTGCACTTTGCTATTTCTCTGTATGTAACCTTCCCCAATAAACCATATTGAATATTTACACAACACAGCAGGTGTAGCATGAGTGAGGGTGATCCTTTGCAAGAATAAACATATGAAAAGCAAGACAAAAGAAAACAAAAATATGGTTTTGGAAATGAATCCACATATGTCAATAATCACAAATTATCAACACATCAAACACTAGGCAAATGATAAAGACTAAGAAAACACACTATACGCAAATTAAAAGAAAAACACTTAAATTATAAAGACATATAAGTACTAACAGTCAAAGCAGGAAAATATACCAGGACAATACTAGACAAAAAGCACATGTTACGTGATGTGATAGTTACAGTAATTAACATAATAGTAACATTAATATGAAAAAGGAAATAATTATCACAACATATTTATAAAATATTTAATTCATCAGAAAGATGGAAGCATTCTAAGCTTGCTTATAACTAATAGCCTAGCAACATAATACATAAAACAAACTTAACAGAATTATAAATAGAAATTATCATAGTGACGGATTTTTACATACTTCTCAATCATTAATAGATCAAGCAGACAAATTAACCGTAAAGATATACAAGACTTTAAAAACTCAAGCAAACTTTGGACATTATACACATTTATAAAAGCTTATATAAAACAATAATAAAATATATATAAATATTTTTTCAAATATATATGAACGTTTTACATAAGTTGACTCATATTAGGCCATGAAACAGTTCTTTGACTGTAAAGCATAGTATCACGTAGATTACACTGTCCAATCACAAAGCAGTTGTTATAGACTTGATTAAAAGTGTTCTAACGATGTTATTTTTACTTACATGGATAACTCTATTGTGGTTATATAACGTACTGATCTTATTCTAGTAAATGCACACTGAAAAAAAGCTGCATGATGCAATTTACAATTTACTTTCAAATAGAGCACAAGCGATGACGTGATACAATATTAACAATAAATCCAAGTAAAGAGGATACAGGTGTTCTTTGCATTATTCTCATTCCTGCAACTTTTCTGGAAGTTTGAAAATATTTTCAAATAAAATGTTTAAAAAGTGAAAATGAAATAAAGATAATTTCAGATGAACAAAAGCTGAAGAAAATTCAACAGGCTAAACAGAAATATCAGAAACACAGGCCTAAAAGAAGGAAGACAGGGCTTTGGAAATGGTAAATAGGCAGAAAAATGAGAAACCCTTTTTTCTTTCTTTAAACAACAATTGAATATTTAATTTAAAATAATTTATTTTGTGGTTTATAACACATGAAGAGGTAATATAGGTTACAGTAACATCACAAACGTATTAAATGGAATTTTACTGTTACAAGGATTTTCCATTATATATGAAATGGTATAACATTAATTCCAGATTGTGATAAGATAGGAATACTAATTGAAACTACTAGTTAAACCACTGGGGTGGGTCGTGGGAGATAAAGGGGCATAGCAGAAAAAATATATATACGAGATAAAAATAAATGCTAAAAATAGCCCACTAATCCAAGAGCAGCAAGGGAGGAACAAAAGAGCAAACAGTTGACAGGACAATTAGAACGCTAATAGCACACACCACACGAGAGTACTTAACCTCCATCTGCTGTTGTCAGTACTTGTGATAAACAAATCAACTAAATACTCTAACGAAAAGGAAGGGATTATCTGATCCAGCAGAGAAAAAAAAGACCTATGGATATGCTGTTTAGAGTCATACTTTAAAATTTAAGACAGAAAAGTTGAACATAAAAGGAGAGGAAATACTAATCATAGAATATTATAAAGAACTCTTTGGAGGTGTTTTTGCATGATGACAATAGCATCTGAAGATGTCTTCTGTTGCTATTGGCAGGTTAACATCTAAGTGGAGGGAGGAAAGTGGGCTGTCTAGATTTAAATTTAGCAACCTCATGGGATTATCTGGGGGAGCATAATTCCAATGCTCCCTGGTGTTAAACCAAATAATATTATTCCGCATGAAACAACAATAATGAAAATATAAATGCCCCAAAGGGCATTAGCTAGTAAAACAGATTAAATTATATTTAACATATTAATTGAACACTATGTAAGCATTAAAATATAGGATAATATTATTAAATTGTTTAGAAAATAGCATTACAAAATAGCATATATAATGCAGATATATAAATATACACATACATAAATATAAGTATGTGTGTATTAAAAATAGGAAATGTGTTGGAGCCGGCCCAGTGGTGCAGCGGTTAAGTGCACACAATCCGCTTCTTGGCACCCTGGGGTTTGCCGGTTCAGATCCCGGGTGCGGACATGGCTTCGCTTGGCAAAAGCCACGCTGTGGTAGGTGTCCCACAAACAAGATGGAGGAAGATGGGCACGGATGTGAGCTCAGGGCCAGTCTTCCTCAGCAAAAAGAGGAGGATTGGCAGCAGATGTTAGCTCAGGGCTAATCTTCCTCAAAAAAATGGGAAATGTGTGCATATAATTTATCTCCTGGTGATAAAATTATGTGTTTTTTTAAATGATTTTGTCTGTGTATTCTTTTCTGTTATTGTTTTTGTAAAAATCATTTAAAGATCTAAATATTTTCTTTTATGAACATAATCTAGAACATTATGGCACTCACCAAGGGACTTTATGCAAAAATATCAGTGATAATGGACAAATCATATTTTTTATCTTGTTACTCATATGGCTTTGTTAAAACTGATTATATAAACAAACATTTCCATAACTAAATGAATGTTCCTATGAATAATTCTTCTCATTTTAAAATGCAGAACTTCCACCAGAGAACCCAAGTGATTACAAAGCATAAAATAATCTTATAAAAGATAATATTTAATAACAAGGATCTCCAATTTAGTAATAAACAAAATAGCTAGTTTTAAAATGGAAATCAATTTAAAGAAAACAGTTTCACCACCATTTTGGGTGGATTCAGAAATATCTGGAGCTAATTATAATCCAATAGGTAATATTGTACTAGAATCCTTCCATTATACAAAGTTATATATTATTGATAGAATTCTATACTGATTTGGAAATCAATATTGTAAATAGCAATCCCCCTATGTCAATGTAAAGGCAACTGACAACATTTCTTTATGTTGTGCTTTACCGAGAGACATATTTTGAACAGAGAAAATGTATCTATATTGCAAACAATGGAAGTCTTTTTTCTCACATTTCCTTTGAATTTAAATACAAAATAAAGATATGAAGAAATATATCAATAATGCATACCAAGGCTTTATCCATAACGATTTGCATCTTCAGAATTCTTTTCGTTAGCGCATCTGAATTTTTCTGGGAAACAGCAGACATGAATTAAGTAAAACACTTTTTAAATTCTCAAATTGTTTGTAATTATGTACATTATATATGTACATTATTACATGTATGCATACATACACACATTATATATGTATACATACATATACACCACACAAACAAAGTATAGATAGATAAATAGTTACAGATACAAATATATAAAGATAATAAGAAAACAAAAGGATAGATGCCCCTGAATAAATAAGCAGGTGAGATTCCAAATAAAAATTTTACGGACAAATCAGAAGCTCTTACTTTATATTATTGATAATTAGAGTCCTCAGAAAATTTACTGAAATGAGGGAGAACTCATGTGTCCTTCCTCTGGAAACCTTCCCCCAAACTTCAAGCTAAACAAGCTCTCACCAACTTTCCCTGAAACATTGCCTCTATTTTCTCATTGCTTTTGTCCTTTTAATTAACTTTAACTTTACTGTGGCTTACACTCAATAGAATGCATCCATTTTAAGAACAGTCATATGAATTAGTACTAACGTGTACACCCATGGAACCATTTCCACAAGTAAAGCAAAGCATGTTTCCATCACCCTTGTCCAAGTCAATAGCCCAGAGGACTCAAGGCAACCAATTATCTGTTTTCTCTCACCATAAATTAAAATAATCCACTCTAGAATTTCACATAAATAGAATTATATGGTATGTACTCTTTTATATTTGGCTTTTTTCACTCAGCATTCATCTATGTTGTTGTGATTATTAGTAACTCATTAGTTTTTATTGCTAAGTAGCATGCCATTTTAGAAATATATCACAATTTGTTTATACATTTACTGTTGATGATCATTTGGATTATTTAGTCATTTTAGCAATTATAAATAAAGCTGAATATCCATGTGCAGTTATATTCTTTCATTTTTCCTGGTAAATACTTAGAAATGGAATACCTGAGTCATATGGTAATTGTGAGTGTATAAAGTATTATGAAAGCGCCAGATTGTTTTCTAAAGCAGTTTGATCATTCCGCATTTTCACCAAGGATTAATAAGAGTGCCAGCTGCTCCATATTCTTGCCTATATTTGGTATTGTGTTTTCTCATTGTATCCATTCTTGTTAACCTGTATTGATATCTCATTGAGGTTTTAGTTTGCAGTTCCCTGGTAATTAAGGACGTTGAACATCTTTTCACATTCTTATGGTTCATTAATTTGGTTTCTCCTAAGTTCCTTACTAGAAATTTTGTTTAGTCTTGACATTTAAGACTATTCTGTAATTCAATTTTTTAAATAGGGGTCAAGATTCATTTTATTCCATATGGATAGCCAGTCTTCTAGCATAATTTGAAGGGATCACTGTTTAACCTTTCAAAGTCCTTCACATCGTTGTGGAAAATCAATTGGCCAATAGTACACAGGTTTACTTTTGATCTGTTCTGTTCCACTGTTCTATATGTCTATACTTACACCAATAAAACAATGTGTATCTCTATAGCAGGGATCAGCAAACTATAACCCAAGCTATGGCCACCTGTTTTGTAAAAAATCTTTTATTGGAACACAGCCACACCATTTGTTTGTATACTGTCTATGCTGCATTCATGCTACAAAGGGAGAGTGAAGTAGCTGCAACAGACCACATGCCCCACAAGCTTAAAATATTTACTATCTGGCCCTTTAAGAAAAAGTAATGTAGAGGCTGGCCTGGTGGCTAATGGTTAAGTTCCATGCACTCCTCTTGGGCAGCCCAAGGTTAGCAGGTTTGGATCCTGGGCGTGGATCTTGACACTCATCAAGCCACACTGTGGCGGCATCCCATGTATAAAAAATAGAGGAACATTGGCATAGATGTTAGCTCAGCAGCAATCTTCCTCAAGCGAAAAGAGGAGGACTGGCAACAGATGTTAGCACAGGGCCAATCTTCCTCACAAAAAGAAAGAACAGAAAAAAGAAAAAGTAATGTAAGTACTCTATCTTATTCTTCTTTTTAAAGCTGTTTCACTATTCTAGGATATTTGCATATCTTTATGAATTTGAGAACATACTGGAATTTTGATTGGGATTACACTAAATCCACAGATAAATTTCAGGAAAACAAACATCTTGATGATGTCAATTTCTTTCTCTCCTGTGACTTTGCTAGACCCTCTTATTAGTCCTGATAGCTCTGGTGGGGATCCTTTGGGATTTTCTACATACACAGTTAGATCACTAAAAATATAGGGTTACTTTTTCCTTTCAAAAGCATGTGCCCTTGATTATTACTCTTTTTCCCATTGCACTATCGAGGAACTCTAGTAAAATGTTGACTAGAACTAGGGAGGGCAAATGGCCTCATGTTATTCCTAATCTTAGGGGCTATTTTAGTAAGCTCAGACTATAAAAATATGTCAGAGACTAGGTGGCTTAAACAACAAACATTTTATTTCTCACAGTTCGGGAGGCTGGGAAGTTCAAGAACGAGGAGCCAATAGATACAGTAGCTGGTGAGAGCTCTCTTCCTAGTTTGCAGACGGCCGTCTTCTTGTGTGCTCTTGGGAGGAAGAGCAGAGAGAGATCTCCTGTCTCTTCCCTTTTTTATAAGAACATTAATCCCATCATGAGGGCCCCGCCCTTATGACCTAATCTAACCCTAATTATTTTCCCAAAACCCCACCTCCTAATACCATCGTATGGGGGGTCAGGGTTTCAACATATGGATTTGGGGGGGACACAAGCATGCAGTCCACAACAGGGACAAAACATTCAGTCACTTACATTCATTATGTTAGCTGTAGATGCTAACAGATGCTGTTTGCTAGATCAATGAAGTTTTCTATTCCTAGTTTTCATCATGAATGGGTGTTGAATTTTGCCAAATTATATTTCTGGACTATTTATCAATGATTCTGTGGTTTTCTACATAAATGTGTTAAATTGTTTGATTCGATTCCTATTTTGCTATACTGATTGAAGTAATATTGCCTCAAAGTTCCACAGATACTATAGTCTCAGAATTCCTGAAAAAGTAAGAATGTTTTTATATAAAACAGCAACTTGACTAGGTTAAAAAAACTGTTGGGATGTTGTATACAGGCATACCTCATTTTATTGTGCTTTGCAAATATTGTGTTTTTTACAAGACCCTTCACCAGCAAAAAGATTACCACTTGCTGAAGGCTCTGATGATGGTTAGCATTTCTTATCAATTAGGTATTTTTTAATTAAGGTATGTACATTGTTTTATAGACATAATGCTACTGTACACTTAATAGACTACAGAATAGTTTAAACATAACTTTATATGCATTGGGAAATCAAAAAAATTGTGTCTCACTTTATTGTGATATTCTTTTTATTGCAGTGGTCTGGAACAAAACTTGTGATATCTCCGAGGTATGCCTGTACCCCCTAGAGAAGCAATTCTCTATACAAGCCCCCAAGACAGACATTGTTGACTGTCTTACAAGCACTTCATTTGAGCAAAGGCTGAGTTTTCCTATCTTTGTAGGTGATTTCTGTGGAGGCCAAGGTGCCTATAAGATTATTCATTATACATTTATAAAGTCCAATATACTAACCACATTACATCTCAGTGTTGCCAGTTGTTATCAGGGTTTCTTGGGGCATCTTTCAAATTCAGAACTCCTTTACATGAACAAAGTTTTATTCTTAGTAACTTGTAATACTTTGGGTGCTATTTTACTCATGAAGGACAATTTTATTATTTTGAATTTCTCTTATCAATCTTTTATACTCTACTAGTCAGGGTTCCCCAGAGAAACAGAACCAACAGGATGTCTGTGTGTATATTTATACATTTATTTTAATTTACTATAATTAGATTTATTATAAGGAACTGGTTCACATGATTCTTGAGGGTAGGCTGGTGGGCAGGAGATCCAGGCAGATCTGCTGCTGCACTTCCAGTCTGAAGGCAGCTGGCTGGAGAATCCTGTCTTACTTAAGGGAGGGTCAGTCCATTTGTTCTATTCAGGACATCAACCAATTGCATGAGATCCACTCACGTTATGGAGGACAATCTGCTTTACTCAAAGTCCACTGATTTAAATGTTAATCTGATTCAAAAACATCCTCACAGAAACACCCATCAAATTTGACCAACTATCTGGACACTGTGGCGCAGCCAAATTGACACATAAAATTAACCATCACACGGTCTTAGGTGTTCTCTGTCATAATTTTTATATCATTGCTTTCTCTGTTTCCTTAAACCTGACTATAATACTACAATTTGGGATTTTAGCACAATGTTTATTCTATTATTCACTAGTTCTATTACCAATTTTTTTTTATTTTTAAAATAGCTTTATTTTTCTCTTACACTTATTTCCTGAGCACTTTCAGGGCTCTCCTAAACAGAATGTACAGAAGTAGACCATTAGACTACTAAAGAGCATATCTTTAGGGTCATATTACCTGGGTTTGAATTTTAATGGAGCAACTTACCAGAGAATTTCATAGATTAATAATTTAAACTCTCTAAATCTCTGTTTCCTGATCTGAAAAGAGGGATAATCGTACTAACTCTTAGAACTATTGAAAGAATTGAAAAGACAGGATATATGTAAAGCTTTTAGAACAATACATGGCACCTATGAGACAGTGCATGAATATAAAATAATATCAGTATTGTTTTTTATTCACTTCGGATTTTGTATTTTTCCTATATTTTATATTTATGGTCATTCATATGGCTCATGTTTATTCCTTTCTGATTATTATTCTTATTTTAGAACACATGCAGTTCTCTCAAGTCAAACTTTTCTTGGAGAAACGGTGGGAATTAGTGACTATTATTATACTTTGGGGTATAAGGAATGGCCAGTTATCCAAGAACGATGCTAACTCCCTCTCCAAGAGAAGAGATGTCAGTGACAGGCAGCTGTCCAGGCTCAACTGCATCAAGGTGGGGACCTACGCACTCTTTTCCCTTTATCACTGACTAGACTCAGATAATCTAGTGGGAGATTCTCAGGGGTCCTGAGTCAAGCTAGGAAGACAATCAACCAGGAGAGTTTCATCCAACTTGGTCTTTGCCTGAACAAGACATTAAACCAATGAGCGTTGGGAACTGTTTGCTTCAAAATCAAGTGGGATTTGACCTAATATTGATTCTCATGAAGAATACAGTTTGGGGAGAACTGCGTACACAGTTGTTCCATTGTTTGATTTGGTTGAAAGTTCACTCTATTTGGAAAACATTCTTTGTGAATTTGGTTCTGATTGTGGCTGGCTACTATTTTCATTCAGGATGAGATTAGGGCCTTTTTTTTTCTGTTTAACTCTGGCTTGTTTATTTTACAGAATAAGAAGGACATTTCGCATTAGGGAGGAAAGAAATGATTTCTATTAAAAAAACTCAATTAAGTAGTTTTGGTTGGATACAGAATTATAGACTGGAAATTACTTTGCCTTATTTTAAACAATTGTAGTATTGCCTTTCAACTCCCAGTATTGCTGCTGGAAAATTTCATGCCATTCTGCATCTTGAGCATGTATAAGAAATCAGATTTTCTTATATCAGTCCAGAAATTCATCTTACATAATTGAGAATTTTTCTTGTCTTGTCTTCAACTCAATTTTCTCTGTTTATTTGTACTGGAACCCCTATTTCTATCACCCATATTGTTATTTTAACTTCATTTCTTCTCTCTCAAACTTCCCTTTCATTTGTCTTTGTTCTTTACGTTTTGTGTGATTTCTGGAATTTTATCTTGTAAACTTTCTATTGAGTTTTTATTATCATACTTTTAATTCCCAAGAACTGTTACTTATCCATTGAATGTTAGTTTTTAAACAGCACTCCATTCTTACTTTGTGGATGAAATATTTTCTCTTAGCTCTCTGAGGATATTGTCATTTTGTTTCCTTCACCCGCTATATTCTTTGGTACCTCAAACTTTAAAACTTTGATTTTTTTCATGTCTCCATCTTCCATATTACATTGTTTCATCATATATTTAGTGCACCTTCATATTAAGAATTGAGCGTTTAATAGCTTATTCCAACATGTATGATCATACATGTAGTTTCTGGGCTGCTGTCTTCACAGAGGGTAATTTCTCTAGGTGGTTGGTTGGGAAAACCTTGCTGTTAATATGGTTAGTTTTGATTCTTTGGTTGGTTTGATTGCCTCCTAGAGAGGAGTCTCTCCGATATATTTCTTAGAATATATAAGCCGGGTTTCCAATATCCAGTGTGCCAAGTTTAACTTAATTACCTTAGTTTCAGTATGATGATCTTCCCCTGGTGTGGAATACAATAGAACGCCTGTGCCTAGTGCTCCTGTTTCACAGACCCCTCACCCCCCGCCAAAGTAAACAACCTTCGATTATCTATCAGTTTACAACAGAGACAATTGATTAGGAGAGGAAATCAGGATTTCTAAATACTTAACTTATTTTCAATCAATTCTCTTCTTAGGTCTACCTTTAAAGTTATTTCCTAAGGTAGGTGAGCATGCAATTCCAGAAACACTGAACAGCACTGCACTAGGTACCAAGTTTCCAGAGGCGATCCCCATTGCCAGTTTAGGATTCAGCTTTTTAGGGGCTAAATCAGCTGTCTATTTGCTATTAAATTTCCATTGTTCTTATTCCTATCTTGTTCTATTTGTGCTTGTATGTTTATGCATTTTAAAAATCTCTTTTCATAGTAGTGGGGTTTAATGGAGGGGCAGGGGTAAATGCATACGTCCAACGTGCCGTTAAAAGGTAAGCCCTTTCTTGTATTTTGTTTGGTTTCTGTTCCATTTTTCAACTCTGCTTATAATGAAAGTGTTCAACTTGCTTGTAAGTTTATTCGTGTTTACTTTCAGAAATATAAAAATGTACCAAAAATATGTTTTCATGTTACTTTTTTTCTGTTCTTTTTAAAAATCTGTTATATTGGAGGTATTCACTTTGTTTATTTGTGCCTGTAAAAGCACTAGTGCATGTGAGAACATGATTACCTAAACTCAGAGATTTAAGTCTATCAGATTCAGGATGAAAAGCAATTATCAAGTTTCCCTATGAAAGATACACAATTCACAAACATGTACCACTACCCACCTATCTCCATTCCTGCAGTGACCTCCCGGGTTTTTTCTTAGGTTCTGAAATCTTTGTCTTTATTTTATTTCATTACTGCATTTTGTTTTGTACCCAAACTTTCCATAATTACTTCCAATATGTTGCTTCACTACATTAGAAAATGCGGTGAGCAAATATTATTAGTAGTAGTAGCAATGTTATTGATCACTTACATTTCTCCATATACTATGCTGAGTAATTTCCATTTATAAACTTATTTAATCTTTGAAATATTGCATGAGTTAGCAATTATTTTTATTATTGGATTTTACAGATGAGAACATTTAAACACAGAAAGGCTATGTTATTTGCCCAGGTTCTTGTGGCTACAGCCAGACAGACTTGGATTTCAAACTAAGGCAGCTGGGACTGTCTGTTATCTGTATCTCTTCCAACCCCTCTCTTGTTGCTGATTCATTGGAGAGGGATGGCTTCAAGTGCAGGGTTATTTGTCTTTCTCAAAGCATATCCACCTCTTCAGGTTTTCCCTCTGCCACAGAAGAGTATTTATGGAATACTTTAAAGTTTTTAAATTTATGTTATAGTGCTCTATTTCAGCTGCGAAAATTGTCTTTACTTGTGTCCAATGTTGTATGGCAACATGCAGATAGTTTCCAGAGCTGGCATAAAGTTTGCGGGCACATCTTAGTTTTATTAAAAATAAAATTTTTGTCTCTATATATGGCTATATTTTATTGTTTTTACGAGATTCTGAAAGGGTAATTTTATTAATCTACATCTGAACCAACATCTTTGCCAAAATAAACAAAAGTAAATGAAAGCAAAAGTGAGATGGAGTTCATCATAAATTAAATTATATTTTCACTTTTTACTATTTTTTTTTTTGCTTCTCTTTAACATGACATTCAATTTTGATGAGAATATGTAGACAGAGATTCATTTATTTAGCCACTGGTGATAAAATGTAAAGTTGTATAAAATTTCTTAAGGAGGAACTTAGGAGATTATATATATATATACATACATCAAAAAGCCTTTGGAAATATGCCTACTTTTATATGCAAGCATTTATAAGCAAAGTATGATTGCTCAAAACTTGGGTACATTCATGCAGTTCATTTCTTGATTAAAGTAATAATGAAATATGTAAAATATGACATAATTTTATAAAATATATAAATTTCAAATTTGTGCTTAGTATATATATTATATACCTATATGCTTATACATGGATATTTACTCATATATACATATATATGCTTCATATATGCACACACACATATACAAATAAAAAACTATAAAGGAATATACATCCAAATAATTTCAATGGATAAAATGCATTTACCTCTAGAAAATGGAAAATATTTTCTTTACATATGTACATATTTAATATTTTAACACGTTAACCAATATTATCTAATTTAAAATAATAAGTGAAAATTATTTAATGATAAATAAAAATGTACATATCCTCTTAATAGCAAAAAGAAAATTTCGAAGCAGCATATATGGTTAGATCATTTTTTGTTTTAAAAAAATCTGTACATTTATAAAGCTGCATTTATAACCAAGTATATTACAAAAACTGGAACAAATATTTGAAAATTCTAAGACAACTATCTCTAGACAATGAGCTCTGAAACAATTTCTTGCCTTTTACTACTTTTAAATTTGCTATTAAGATAACACTTTTTTACAAAAAAGTGTAATGACAAGGAAAATGCTGACAAAGTAATAATCAGCAGATTTGGGTAACATTATATTGGTAGGATACAAATTCAGTCACAATGCAACTATGTATATATGCTTAAAAATACTTGCAATTAGGGAATTGTGAGAATTTTTAAATTATATCTTTATATCTCTTACATTTTCTAAATATTATATGAATAAACATAAAATATATTTTAAATAAACACCTTACAGGAGAAGATATTAATATGATCAACATCAGTTTAAATTTGTTTTCCAAATGTAACACATCTCAATCTGAATAAGTTTATCAGAAGTAACACAAGCGAAGATCTCACAAAAGGGGTTACTTACTTCTGATTTCACAAAAATCCTGAAGGATTTATCTACCAATTCGGTCATAGGATAAGTTTCTTGTAAGGGAGGAAAAGAGATTTTATTATTCTTTATTTGATGAAGCATGTGCTCATATGTAGCTGCTGATCCCAGTGGTTCAATTCCATAACTGACATTCTCCAATTTCAATAATCCCCTGAATATTTAAATTAAAAAAGAAAAGAAAGAGTAATTAATATAGCTGTGCCATTGAGAAATGTAAGTCAACATTAAATAAAAACATTTTACAGAAATTTGACAGTGATCTTTGTGGTCTAATACCTAAGAATCATCCCATGTTACTTGGATTAACTTTCAGACCCAATTTTATACCGTCTTCTATTTATTACGGTATTTAGGAGTCATTGTGGTTCTAGTGTGGCCAAGAAGTGTGAATATTCTTCAGACTAGTGGGAGGTTTTTCTGAATAAATTTTATGACTGCAAGCATGGTACAGAGACAGAGAGAATAGGAAAAATGATAAGAAGAGGAGGAGGAAAAGAAAGCATATGAGAAGAAAACAATCAAAGGCTATTTTTTTATCTGTATTCTTTAAGAAGTTTTTAAACATTAAAGTTTACTTAAGATTTTCAACCATGTACATCTCTGAAATATGCTGTTACCTGAGTCCAGAACAAGTGCTAAGTGTCACAACTGATTTTGGAACCTCTGCAGCATATCCTTGATAAAAGCAATGGCTCTAAACAGGAGTGTATAAAGATACATTCGTGAATGATTTGAAAATAAAATTTTCGGTTTTATCCTTACTTTGTAGACATCATGAAACATTCAGATTTAGCCATTATCATAATATTGTTCAACAGATATTCCTTTTTTTTTCTACCTACCTGCAATCTCTTCTTCTAAGCCTTCTTCTGCCTAAGAATAATCATGACTCCTATCCTCCCTCAAATAATTCTTGCTATACTTCTAAATTTTTGACAAACAACTTTCTTTTCTTTCTCAGCCACATTTCTTGAATGTACATTTATAACTGCTAACTCAGTGTAATTAGCAGTGTTAATTTGACTTCAACTGTGAACATTTCAATTGTTTTTTCTGTTCCCCAAAGGTATCTTAAATGACATTTCCTCATTTTTATTTCTTTTTAGTATCTCACCATATTGATCACCCTAGTTCCACTCTCCTGCCCATGGACTCTTACAGCATTAGTCTTCCCAGAGTCTTCCCTAATATTCTCTTTCAGTGAATATTCCCTTCTCTGCCCTTAAGAGTGTGGTGATATCTAGAATCAGTCCTGTTCTTTTGTTAATCTGTGCTATGAGAGCTTTAGTATCATCACATTCTCTCCTATGCATTTGTTTATACGTTACTAGTTCCCAGATATATTTCCATTGGTAACTGTTCACTTTTTCTCCAACCAAGGCTTAACTCCTATCCCCCAACCACAGACAGTGGCAGAGCATACCCTGCTCCAAACCAAGCAACAGCAGCAGCCACCTCCACTTGCACTGGTGCCAGCAGACACTGTAGCTACAAGCTCATCACAAAAAGAGATAATGTAAACCAGATCTCAAGCCTTTACCCAGCAACAGAGAGCAATTCAGTCTCCTGGCCTTGCACCCAGTGGGAGAAAATGATTCTCATGAGATAATTCCCAATGTCCCCAACTCCAAGCAGAAGGAAGTAGCCCAGTTAGGAATATTCCTCACCCAGGGGCACTAGCAGAGATAGAGTGAGAAACACACTAACATCCACTGGAGGGAGAACAGCCAGATGAAATGCTTTCCAGCTCATGGGTCTTTCATCATGCAACCCCACCCAGCAACACAAGCTGGCCCAGGAAAGCACCTTTTATCACTAGAGGCTGCACCAGTGGAGATTCAGCAGGAGCTCCAGCAGAGCCAGAAGAATGAAGCACAACACAATAATATTTAAAGACCCAAAAAAGCTAAACTGTCACTGAACAACAAACAAAACTAAAGCTAAACTTAAACTGTGTGACTGCCTCCGAAAATAGAAGATTTAAATGTCAAGGAAATAACTGAAAATCACACACTATGCCAAGAACCAAGAAAATCGCAACAAGAATGAGAAAAGACAACCAACTGATCCCAATATTGAGATGAGCCACATGTTGGAACTATTAGACAAAGATTTTAAAGCAGCTGTGACAAAATTGCATAAATAAACAATTAAAAAGTATCTTGAAACAAATGAAAAAACAGAAAATCTCAGAAAAGAAATGGAAGCTATAAAAAACAAATAAAATATTAGACCTGAAGACTATAACAAACAAAACACAAACACACCAGATAGGCTCAAAAGTAGAGTGGAGACAACAAGGGATAGGATCAGTGAATTTGAGGACAGATCAACAGAATTTACTCAATATATAAAACAGAGAAAAATGAGCTAATAAAATACATAGAGCCCCAAGGACCTGTGGAACAATTACAGAATATATAAAAATGCATATCAGAATCCAAGAAGCAGAAAAGAAAGAATGTGGGGTTGAAAAGTATTCAAAGAAATAGAGTCTGAAATTCCGGTCAGGAAGATGGTGGAGTAGAAGCCTGGATCCCCTGTCCCCCAACAAACACACCAATTCACAGACAAATTCCCTTTGTGAGAAATCAGAAACGAATTGAAAGGCTCATGCTCACCCTGAGAGAAGGCAAAATCAGACTCACCAAAGCAGTAGGGAAATTTGGGACACCCTTTCACCAGAGACTGTCCAAGAGCACTGCCATATGATCAGAAAGAAACCCTCTACCTTCCCAGATCGACCCAGGAGAGGAAAAGGGCTTGTTCACATGTCCAGTGCCCCCATTTTTCTGAGGAGTATACCGAAACAACTAGCATCTGTGTCACCAGTCCTGGTGCTCTGATGGGTTTAGCACAGTCTAGCCGCCCAGAAAACAATGGAGGTGATGGCTTGTGCTAGTAGACACCATTGATCTGCACCCCCCCTCCCTGCCCCCATACATCAGAGTGAATGGAAGAAAAATCCCAGCTCTCTGCTTCTCTCTGGGAAAGGAAAGGGTTGACCTGTGCATGGAGTACCCCCATTACCAAAACGGTCCAAAGAACTAGCATCTGTCTCAGAAATCCTGGAGCACTGATGGATCTGGCACGGTTTAGCTGTCTGGGGGAGAATAAAGGCAGCAATTTGGAATAGTAAACGCCACTGATTCTCCCTCATTCCCAGCACAGAGAGAGTAGGAAAAACACAGATGCCTGCTTCTCCCCAATTCCTTGAAGACACAATTTGTCAAACCTCACACAAGAGGAAATAGACAATCTGAACAGGTCTGTATCTATTGGAGAAATTGAATCAAAAATTAACCTTTTCCTGCTCCAAAAAAGGGATAATCAATGAAGATGCATTTTTGTCGAAGGCAAAAAAGAAAGTAATTTTGTCCTAAAGTAAAATGATTGTTCCAGAATAAAAAAAACAAAAAGATAGGACAAAACCTAACTAGATATGAGAAGCTACAGAAGGTTTGTGGAAAAGAAATCTTGAGAAAGGAATTTTATGTGTGGTTAAGCTCACTCTTCCCTCTTCGCATTCCCTGGCCATAAATACAACCTACTCCACACCCTCAAACAACTTACCTGTAGCTTGCTACATTTGCTTGTCCTAAATTGCAATTCTCTGGAAATTCCCAAATAAACTCATCTTTTTGAGTTTGCCTCAGTTTACTTTGTTATTTAGGTCAACAAATATAACAGAAGGATAAGTAAAAACTACATAGATGTGTGGAAATTAAGCAACACACCCTTGATCAACAATAGAATCAAAGGAAAAGTCAAAAAGGAAATTACAAAATGTCTCAAGACAAATGAAAGAGGAAACACAACATACCAGATTTATGGGATCTAGCGAAAGCAGAGCTAAGAGTAAGTTTATAGCTGTAAATTAAAGAAGAAGAAAATCTCAAATTGACACACTAATTTCACACTTCAAAGAGCTAGAAAAAGAAGAACTAAGCTCAAAGTAGCAAAAAGAAGGAAATAAAGATTAGAGCAGAAATAAAATAGAAAGCAGAAAAAATCATGAAATTAGAGTTGGTTTTTTGAAAAGATAAACAAAATCGTCAAACCCCTAGCTAGGCTAAGAAAAAGAGAGAAGACTCAAATAAATAAAATCATAAATAAAAGCAGAGACATTACAAGTGATGTCACAGAAATAAAAAGGATCAAAGAGAACACAATGAACAATTCTATGCCAACAACTGGATACCATAGAAAATGGGTAAATTTCTAGAAACATACAACCTACCAAGACTGAATCATGAAGAAACAGAAAATATGAACAGACTTAAAAACAACTACTATGGAGACTGAATAAGTAACCAGAAACCTTCCAAGAAAGAAAAGCCCAACACCAAATGGCTTCACTGGTGAATTATACCAAACATTTAAGGAAGAATTAACAGCAATCCTTCACACACTCTTCCAAAAAGTTGAAGAGGAAGGAACACTTCCAAACTTGTTTTACAAGGCTAGCATTACCCTGATACAAAAGCCACACAAACTGTCCATAAGGAAAGAAAACTACAAGCCAATATTCCTCATAAATGTAGACACGAAATTTCTCAAGAAAACCTCAGTAAACCAAATCCAGTGTAAGCCAGCAAATTACAATGATCATACATTTTGACCAAATTAAATTATCCCTGAATGCAAGGATGGTTCAAGTCACAAAAATCAATAAATGTGATAAAGTCACATTAATAAGATACAGAATAAAATCACATGATCATCTCAATATATGCAGAGAATTAGATAAAATTCAACATGCCTTCATAATAAAAACTCTCAACAAATTAGGAATAGAAGGAAATTATCTCAACATAGTAATGGCCATATATGAAAATCCACAGCTAATATGATATTCAACAGTGAAAAACTGAAAACTTTTCCTCTAAGATAAGGAAAGCCAGGAATGCCCACTTTCTCCACTTCTGTTCAACCCAGGACTGGAAATTCATGCCAGAGCAATGAGACAAGAAAAAAAAATAATAAAAGGCATCCAAATCAGAAAGGAAGGAGTAAAATTGTCTTTGTTTGCAGATGAGATGATCTCATATATAGAAGAGACTACAGACTTCACAAAAAGCATTAGAACTAATAAATTTAGTAAAGTTGCAGGTTACAAAATAAACATACAAAAATTGGCTGCATTTTTGTACTGACAATGAACTGTATGAAATGGAAATTAAAAAAACAATTCCACTTATAATGGCACACAAAACAATAAAATACCTATGACCAAATTTAACCAAGGAGGTAAAAGACCTGTATTCTAAAAACTGCAAAACACTGATGAAAGAAGTTAAATAGGACACAAGCAAATGGAAAGACTTCTTGTGCTTAGGGATTGGAAGACTTAACATTGTTAAAATTGTTGAACAGAAGACAAACAGGTATAGGGTGAATAGGTATATGAAAATATATTCATTATCACTAGTCATCAGGGAAATGCAAATCAACACCACAATGAGATACCACCTCACCCTTGTCAGGTTGGCTATCATCATATAAACAAAAACAAATGTTGGCAAGTATGTGGAGAAACTGCAACTGTTGTACACTCTTAATGGGAATACAATATGGTACATTTGCTATGGAAAATAGCATGTAGGTTTTCTAAAAATTAAAAATGTAACTACCATATGATCCAGCAATGTCACTTCTGCATAGTTATCCAAAACAATTAAAATCAGGTTCTCAGGAAGATATTGGCACTCCTATATTCATTGCAGCACTATCCACAATAGCTAAGATGTGGAAACAACCTAAATGTCCATCAACAGATGAGTGAATAAAGAAAATGTAGTATATACATTCAATAAAATACTATTCCATCTCAAAAAAGAAATAAATTCTTCAATGTGTAAAAACGTGGATGAACCCTGAGAGCATTATGCTAAGTGAAATAAGCCAATCGCAGAAAGACAAATACTGCATGATTCCATTTATATGAGGTATCTAAAATAATCGAATTCATACCATCAAAGAATGGAATGATGTTTTCCAGGCGCCAGGAGGAAGGGGAAATGTGGAATTACTAATTAATGGGCATAAAGTTTCAGTTAAGCAAGATAAATAAGCTCTAGGATCATCAATGAAACATCATACCTATAGTAAGAATAATGTAATGTATAACTTAAATTTATTAAAAGAGTAGAATTCACACTGTTTTTACCACAATAAAAAACATATAAACAAAAATTAAGAAAAAAGAAAGAATGGCTGAAAACTTCACAAAATTGATGAATGACATAAACTTTAGACTCTGGAAGCTGAGCAAACTCCAAATGGAATGAACCCAAAGTAACCCAAAACAAGAACCATCATTATTAAAAGATAAACAAGAAAAATATCTTCAGAGTAATCAGAAAGGAATGTCACATAACCTACAGGGGAATACAAATTTGAATGATAGCAGATTTCTCATCTGAAGTCATGAAATCTTGATAGAAATGCCACAGCAATGTTTAAGGAGTGAAATAAAAGTACAAACATGAATTCCATATCTGGCAAATTTATCCTTTAAGAATGAAGGAAAAAGAGGCACTTTCTCAAACAAAGGAAAACTAAGAGATTTTGTCACTAGTACACACATCCTTAAAGAATGACAAAAAGAAACTCCAAAAAACAAAGGTAACAGTTAGACAAGAATGCTTGGATCATCATAAGGAATTGGGAAAAACCTAATGGATTAAAATAGAGGTAAATATAATGGACTATCTTTGCCCTCATGAGTTTCTCAAATCATATTTGGTGGTTGAAACAAAAATCACATAATATCATGTGATGCTTAGTGTATGTAGAGAAATATTTAAGCAATTATATTTAGCAAGTGCAGAGCATAAAGGAATCTCAGTGGAAGTAGAGTTTCAATATTTCACTCAAAGTAGTAAACATTCCACAATAGTAGGCTATTATAAGTCATATATACATATATATACATACATATAGTAATACCTAGAGCAAACAGTAAGGAAACTACAATGAGGAAAATACTTAAAAATATTATAAATAAATCATGACATAATCCTAAAAATGGTCAAGTAACCCAGAAGAGGGCAAGAAGAGAGTAACAAAGGAACGAGAAACACAGAAAAAAGAAACAGAAAAGCATATATTTTATAGCAGACAGAAAGCACTTGCATATCAATAATTACTTTAAATGTAAACGGTCTAAAAACACCAAGTAAAATACTCAGTGCCAGGGTAGACGGGAGAAAAACAACACACAGGAAAAAAACAACACACTATGACCCACTAAATACGTTCTATAAGAAACTCACTTGAAACATAACAACACAGGTGCACTGAACTTAAAAGGATGTAAAAATAGATATCATGCACATGTTCATAAAAATAAAGCAGACTGGCTTTAGTAATATCAGATAGAGTGGACTTAAAGCAAAGAAATCTACTAGGGACAAAGAGAGCTATTTACATAATCATAAAAGTATCAACCCATCAGGAAGACACAGCAATCCTAAATGTACAGGCATCAAACAACACAGATTCAAACTACATGAAGCAAACACTAATACAGCTGAAAGAGAAAGACAAAAAACCACAAGAATAAATGAGGAGTTCAACACACCCCACTTAGTTATTGATAGTACTAGACAGAAAATCAAGAAAACATAGAACAGAAAAACAGCATCAATCAACATGATCTACACGACACTTATGGAAGACTCCACCCAACAATAGCAGAATACACATTGTTTTCAAGCATCTCAGGACATTTACCTACACACACAATGTACTGACTCATAAAGAAAACCATCGCAAATTTACAGGAGCTGAAATTACACATGGTATATCCTCTAACCATAGTGGAATCAAACTAGAAATCAAGAGACAGACGAGGAAAAATCTCCAAACATTTAGAAATTAATTAACACACTTTGAAAAATTCCACGTCTAACAGGAAGCCTCAAAATAAATTTTAACAATAAGTATAAATGTATTTAAATGAAAATACAACATTTTGTTGTAGAATGCAGCTAAAGAGTGCTGAGAAGGAAATTTTTACAATAGAAAAGAAGACAGGTCACAGACTGATAATAAAAGTTTTTCCTCAACTAACTAGACAAAGAAGAGCAAAGTAAACCCAAAGCAATGTAGAAGGGAGAAAAATAATAACCATAAGGGTAAAATACTAAGAAATCGAAAATAAGAAAACGGTAAAGAAAATCAAAGCAAGAAAAAGCTGGTTCTTTGATAAATTCAATAAACTGAAAAATCCCCAGCAAGATTGACAAAGAAGTTAAGAAAAGAGAAGACAGAAATCATCAATGTCAGAAATGAAACAGCACATCACCATAGCTCTTGTACTCATTAAAGGGATAATACGAGCTATGATGAAATTATACTCATAAACTCCACAAGAGATATAAAATAGACCAATTCCTTAAAAATCACAAACTATCAAAATAATACATAAGAAACAGATAAAATATGCCTATAACTATTAAATAAATTGAATTGGTAATTAAAAAGCTCTCACATACAAAAAAATCCCCAAGCCCAGAGGCTTCACTGAAGAATTTTACCAAACATCTTAAGAAGTAATATGTATTTTACATGTCTTCCAGAAAATAGAAGAGAAGATATTTCCCAATTTATTGTATGAAGCCAGTATTACTCTAATACAAAAACTAGACAAAATCAAGATGAAAAAAGAACCATAGACCAACATCTCTCATGAAATTTGACAAAAAAAATATCCTCAAGAAATTATTAGCACATCAAATTCAGCCATGAATTTAAAAAAAGTTATACACCAGGACCAAGCTGTAGCTTTTCTAGGTATGCAAAACTGCTTCAATGTTTGAAAATCAAGCAATGCAAGCCACCATATCATAATAGGCTAAAATATCAAATGATGCAGAAAAGGCGTTTGATACAATTAAAAACACACCCCTTGATGAAAAAAAACCCCAACAATTTAGCAATCCAGAAATAGAGAATTTCCTCAACTTTATAAAGAATATATTTTTAAAAATCTACAGCTGGGGTTGGCCCAGTGGCACAGTGGTTAGGTTTGCACCTTCCACTTCGGTGGCCAGAGGTCCACTGGTTCAGATCCCGGGTGTGTACCTACACACTGCTTGTAGAGCCATGCTGTGGCAGGCATCCCATATATAAAGTAGAGGAAGATGGGTACAGATATTAGCTCAGGGCCAGTCTTCCTTAGCAAGAGAGAGTAGGATTGGAGGCAGATGTTAGCTCAGGGCTAATCTTCCTCAAAAAAAAAAAAAAAGTACAGCTAACAGTATCCTTAATGGTGAAAGTCTAACTACTTCATCCCTAAGATTGGGAACAACATGAAGATGTCTCCCCTTACTATTGTTATTCAACACAGCACTGGAAGTTGTAGCAAGCACAGTAAGGCAAAGCAAGGAGAAAAAGAAGAAAGACTGAAAAGGAAGAAATAAGTGTCCATATTTGTAAGACATCTCAAGAAATCTATCCAATAAAACCCCAAAAAACCTGGGGCCAGCCCCATGGCATAGAGAGCCTGGGGTTTGCAGGTTCAGATCCCAGGTGCAGACCTCCACACCACTCATCAAGCCATGCTGTGATAGCATCCCACAAACAAAATAGATTGGCATAGGTGTTAGCTCAGGGCCAATCTTCCTCATCAAAAAAAAAAAAAAAAAAACCCTGGGGTCGGCCCAGTGGAGCAGCAGTTAAGTCTGCACGTTCTGCTTCTTGGCGGCCCGGGGTTTGCCAGTTCCGATCCCAGGTGCGGACATGGCACCACTTGGCAAAAGCCATGCTGTGGTAGGCGTCCCACATATAAAGCAGAGGAAGATGGGCACAGATGTTAGCTCAGGGCCAGTCTTCCTCAGCAAAAAGAGGAGGATTGGCAGTAGATGTTAGCTCAGGGCTAATCTTCCCCAAAAAAACAACCTTCATAGATTTAATATGTGACTTCAGCAAGGTTGTAGGATACAAGAGCAACACAAACAAATAAATTTTATTTCTAGATAACAAATGTGGAAACTGAAATTAAAATACAATACCATTTAAAATTTCTCCAGAGAAAATGAAATACTTCAGTGTCATCCTGAAGAAATATATACAGGATCTGAATGGTAAAATTACAAAATGCTAATGAAGGACATTAAAAAATAGACCAAATAAATGGAGATACTGCATTCATGGATTGGAAGAATCAACAGAATAAAGATGTCAATTCTCCCCAAATTGATCTGTAGGTTCAACACAATGTCTATCACAATCCTATCAAGGTTGTTTGTATACATAGAGTAGTTTAGTCTAAAGCTTATATGAAAAAGCAAAATATCCATAGTTTAAACGTCTTGAGAAAGAAGTATAACACGGTAGGAATCACTGTAGTCTGCATAAAGGCTTAATATGCAGGTAAACTAAAGAAGACAGCATGACAGTAGCAGAAGGATAGACACAGAGAAGAAGTGAAGAAAACAAAGAACTCAGAAATACATCCACACAAATATGCCCCACTGACTTTTTGACAAATATGCAAGAGAAGTTCAGTGCAGAAGGATACTATTTTCTATAAATGGTGTTGGGACAATTACACATCCTTAGTCAAAAGAAAAGCTTTGATCCAAATCTCACTCCTTATATAAAATTATGTCAACGTGAAAATACAATTAAATGTAAGTAAAACTGTAGAACTTTTAGAAGAATCTTGTGGACGTAGCAATACATAGAGTTCTTAGGTTTGATACCCAAACCACCATTCATAAAAGGAAAAGGTGATAAATTAACTCTCATCAAAATTACAAATTTCTGATCAATGAGAGATTTTATGAAAAGGATGAAAAGACAGCTTACACACTGGGAGAAAATATTTGCAAACCACATATCTGGCAAAGGACTTGTGTTTAGAACATAAAAATTGCTCAACAATCAACAGTAAAAAAAACAACCAATCCAATCAGAAAATGGGTAAAAGACATTAGTAGACATTTCACAAAAGGTGACAAACAAGCACATGGAAATATGTTCAACATCATTAGTCATTAGAGAAAGCGAATCAGAATTACATGAGCTATCACTACACATAGATCACTATGCCTAAAAAAAAAAGAATTAAATAGTGATAACACCAAACGGTGGCAAGAATGCAGACACTCTTTCTCTCTCATACACTGCCAGTGGAAATGTCAAATGGTACAGTCACTCTGGAAAATAATTTTGTAATTTCTTCTAAAAAATAAGTATACACTTACCATATGACCTGGCAATCATATTCCTGGGCATGTATCACGGAAAAGCAAAAATTTATATTCATGCAACATATTGTACACGAACGCTCATAAAAGCATTATTTTTAGTAGTTAAAGACAGGAAACAACAAAAATATTTCTCAACAGTTGGAGTGTGAGAACATCTAAACTTGGTGTATTTTTGTAGGAAAGTGGTTGTTTAGGAATTTAATTTTTTCAATAGATTTCAAATGAATTGAGATCTTCTCTCAGTTTTGTAAGTTGTCCTTCTGAAGAAGTTGTGCATTTCATCTAAATTATCACGTTTATTGACAGAAAGCTTTCAAATTACTCTGAAATGTCATTTTATTCTCTGCATAACTAGTAATGTCTCCCATCACTCCTAATATTGATGGAATTTATTTTTGTTCTAGATAAGTCTTACCAGAGTTTAACAATTTTAGCAGTCCTTTTAAACATCTAAATTCTGGGCTTTAATTTTTTCTATTCTTTTTCCTTTTTATGTCTCATTGATTTCTGTCCTTATCTGCATTATTTCCTTCCTATACCATGTTTTAACCCTGTATAGACTATTGGGTTTTGCATTGGAAGGCAATTAATTTACTGGTAACCCTCCTTAATCCTCTTCTTGCTGGGTTTTGGGCTTTGGGATGTAGAATGGGGATGATAAGAGTATCCCTTACTCTGGAGCTTGAACCTTCCTCCTAAGGATTAGCCTTTCTTGTCTCAGCTGAATGCCTGGGGTTTTAGCAAGGTCAGTCTACTCTGCCTGGGTTGAAACTCCAACATTTCCCAATACTGTTTGACATTTAGTATTATCTCCATTTTACCCTCTATCCTTCAGTAGAGTCTTACCCACCACATATGCAGCCTAATCCTTAATCAAGGACATAAGGACAACTCCTCTCCTCCCCCAAAAACATATATCTGATAGCCCCTCTACATCTCTGGTCCCATGTCATGCATGTTCTGGGTGCTTCAGGAGCTCTGAACTTCAAACTCAGAGTTCTACTTGGTTCCACCTCTCTGTGCTTTGGTTAAGACATTATCCCCAGTCAGAGGGCTGAGTCAAATGTGAGACTCACTTTCTGTGCCTTCTTTCTCACAGAGAGAAAATTTCTGAGTACCTATTGTCAAATGTCTGAAAACAGATGCCTTATGTATTTTGCTCTGCTTTCTACTTGTAGATGGTGAGAAAGACAAATGTCGTACTAGTTACCATATTTTAAATTTCATTCTCTCTCAATTGTGTGTCGAAAGCTGAGGTGATGTCAAAAGCTCGGCCTTTTGCACCAAACAATTAGCCAAGTTGTGAATATAAAGGAAAAGTTCTTGAATGGAATTAACATTGCTACTCCAGTGAGCACATGAATGATAAGAAAGCCCCACAGCAACAAAGCAGTACAGCAATAGAATCAGACCAACCACTTGCATCATTTTTTTCTTCTCAGTAAACTGTCCAACAAACTTCTGGATTTTTCATCTGTCAGGCCCTATAATTTTATTTCAGTTAATTCCTTCCTACTAATACTTTCAGATATTTTAAATTACCTCTTTCAATAAGTGATTTTTGAGTTTCAAATTGTAAAAGTAGTTATTCTATTCAATATGTTTTCATAGTAACTGGCACATTATTTTTAGGTTTGTGATCTGTTTGCCCAACAGTTCTGTGGGATATAAAGCATTCTATCTCCTCCCACCAATGGCACCTTAACCACATAAAGAATGCAAATATACACAGCATAAAATAAATGTTACCTTTATAAATGAAGAATCTGGATACAATGTTCCTGATTCGTTGTATGAATACACCAGGAAATGAGGGTCTAGAAATGACCTAATTCAACCAAAGTAATGACACTTCATGTAATAATATCATCAATAAAAATAACTTTCAGAATCATGAAATTAAACAAAGTTTACTTTCTATTTTACAAGCTCAAATATCCAGAAATTAAACAGACCAATTTCACCATGACCTAGCTTGCTTTCTGACAGCATATTGTATATATAAAAATAAAAAACAGTATAACCAGATACCAGTATGGACTTACATACAATAGAAACCAGGGCTTCCTGACTGCCACAACAAAGTTTTCTTTTAGATTCAACCACCAATAAATTTCACAGCATAGATATGTTAGTTAGAATTTGCTAACAGGTGGCTAGGGATTGATAAAACCAAAAAATATAAGCTTTATTTCCTTCATTTTCATAAAGTTATGCTGTGGTAAAAAGAACTGTCAAATTCTTACTGTCTTAAGACAACAATAAATGTTCTTCACAAGTTTGCTGCAGGCTCAGCTACACACTGCCTTCATTCTAGAACCTAGAGAAAGCCATGGCCCCTCTCCAGAACATACCTTTCTTGTAGCAGAAGGAGAAAAGAAACTGTAAAAGTACATAATAGTTCTTAAAGCCTCTGTTTAGAAGTGGGATATTAGTGTTTTGCTCAAATTTCATAAGCTAAATGATTTCTGTAGACAAACGTGATATAAACATGGTACAGAAGTATAAAACTTCTTACAAGGAAGACAGCGATTATTACGGAACAATCTAAACCGTTATTTATTGTAGGGAGACTGGGATTTCTCAAATTCCAAACACCAAGAGGCATTTCGAGGCCAGAGTCAAAAAGAAACTAGCGTATTCAGAGTGCTTTCTTTCACCACTATAGGCATACCTCGTTTTATTGTGCTTCACTTTACTGAACTTTGCAGATATTGCGTTCTTTGCATATTGAAGGTTTGTGGCAACCCTGCACTGAGCAAGTCTATCAGCACCATTTTTTCCAACAGCATCTGCTCACTTCGTGTCTCTGTGTCACATTTTGGTAATTCTCTCAATATTCCAAACTTTTTCATTAGTATTATATTTGTTATGGTGATCAGCAATCAGTGATCTTTGATGTCATTCTTGTAATTATTTTGTGATGCTACAAACTGCACCCATATAAGACAGTGAACTTAATTGATAAATCTTGTGTGTGTTCTGACTGCTCCACTGACCAGCCATTCCCTCATCTCTCCCCCTCTCTCTCCTGGGGGCTGAGACACAACAATATTGAAATGAGGCCAATTAATAACCCTATAATGGCCTCTAAGGGTTGAAGTGAACGGTAAAGTCGCATGCCTCTCACTTTAAATCAAAAGCTAGAAACGATTCAGCTTAGTGAGGAAGGCATATCAAAGGCCAAGATAGGCCAAAAGCTAGGCCTCTTGTGTCAAACAGCCAAATTGTGAATGCAAAGGAAAAGTTCTTGAAGGAAATTAAAAGTGCTGCTCCAGTGAACACGCAAATGATAAGACGGCAAACAGCCTTATTGCTGATACAGAGGAAGCTTTAGTGGTCTGGATAGAAGATCAAACCAGCCACAACACTCCCTTAAGCCAAAGTCTAATCCAGAGCAAGGCCCTAACTCTCTTCAATTCCGTGAAGGCTGAGAGAGGCGAGGAAAAGTTTGAAGCTAGCAGAGGTTGGTTCATGAGGTTTAAGGAAAGAAGGTGTCTCCATAACATAAAAAAGCAAGGTGAAGCAGCAAGTGTTAATGTAGAAGCTGCAGCAAGTTATCCAGAAGATCTAGCTAAAACAACGAAGGTGGCTACGTTGAACAATAGATTTTCAATGTACACAAAAGCCTTATGTTGGAAGAAGATGCCATCTAGGACTTTCACAGCTGGAGGGGAGAAGTGAATGTCTGGTTTCAAAGTTTCAAAGGACAGGTTGACTCTCTTGTTAGGGGCTAACACAGCTGGTCACTTTAAGACGAAGCCAGTGCTCATTTCCCATTCTGAATATCCTGGGGCCCTTAAGAATTACGCTAAATCTACTCTGCCTGTGCTCTGTAAATGGAACAGCAAAGCCTGGATGACAGCACATCTGTTCACAATATAGTTTACTGAATATTTTAAGCCCACTGTAGAGACTTACTGCTCACAAAAAAAATCTTTTCAAAATATGACTGCTTATTGATAATGCACCTGGTCACCCAATAGCTCTGATGGAGATGTGCAACAAAATAAGTGTTGTTCTCATGCCTGATAACACAACATCAATTCTGTAGCCCATGGATCAAGGAGTAATTTTAAATTTTAAGTCTTACTATTTAAGTAATACATTTCATAAGGCTATAGCTGTCATAAATTCCTTTGATAGATATGGGCAAGTAAATTGAAAATCTTCCAAAATGGATCCACTGTTCTAGATGCCATTAAGAACATTCATGATTCAGGGGAAGAGGTCAAAATATCAGCAATAACAGGAGTTTGGAAGAAGTTGATTCCAATCCTCATGATGACTTTGAGGAGTTCAAGTTTTCAGGGGAGGGAGGAACTGCAGAGGTGGTGAAAATGGCAAGAGAACTAGAATTAGAAGTGGAGCCTGAAAACATGTCTGAATTACTGCTATCTCATGACAAAACTAACTGATGAGGAGTTGCTTCTTATGGATGAACAAAGAAAGTGGTTTCTTGAGATGGAATCTACTCCGGGTAACCATGCTGTGAAGACTGTTGAAATGACAACAAAGGATTTAGAACATAACATAAACTTAGTTGATAAAGCAGTGGCAGGGTTTGAGAGGATTGGCTCCAGTTTTTAAAGATGTTCTACCGTGGGTAAAATGCTATCAAACAGCATCACAGGCTACAGAGAAATCATTCATGACAGGAAGCATCAATTGATGAGCCAAACTTCAATTGTTGCCTTATTTTAAGAAATTTCCAAAGCCACCCCAACCTGCAGCAATCATCACTGATCACTCAACAGCCATCAACACCAAGGAAGGACCTTCCACCACCAAAAATATTATGACTCACTGAAGGCTGAGATGATGGTTAGCATTTTTTAGCATGAAGTATTTTTTAATTAAGGTACACACTTTTTTTAGATATAATGTTACTGCATACTTTATAGAATACAATATAGTGTACACATAACTTTTATATGCTCTGGGAAATCAAAAAATTTGTGAGTCTCTTTATTGAATATTTGCTTTATTGCAATGGTCTGGAACTGAACCTGTAATATCTTTGCGGTATGAATGCACTTCTTTTTTCATACCTGCTTTGTTTCCTCTCATTCTTGACAACTTTCCCTATTCTTCAATGCAAATAAAACTAGAGAGCTTCCCAGAGAAAAACTGCTATTTATCTGAATGGCCTGGGTTGGTTTAGGTGCAAGTGCCTGGAACATGAATTCTGGCACAAGGGCAGAGACACCTTTTAATAACTGTGAGCATGTAAATGGAGATGGTGGAAATAAGAATCCTGAAGCAGTTCCAAGGAAAAGGAAACTAGAAGTAAAACACCTAAAAGATATCTGGCAAGCATAAGAAAAAGGATAAAACTTTAGTTTGCAAGTTTATTTGCCCAGGGCCCTCAAAAGTTTCCTATTTGCTTCTACATGAAGCAAAAAGTCTGGCTTAATCAGTGAAGTAATAAAAATACAAATGATCATTCAAAGAAAAACAACATCCAATGTAGGAAAAATGAACAACAAAATAAAGAAGGCAAAACTTGAAAGTTAGATCCTAATGAAGTAGCATTGATTGAAGAAAACAATCATAATTTTAAGAAAAGTCAATAAGCTGCCACAAGGAGATCATTTCAAGAGCAAAAGGACACTCTGACAGCTAAAAGGACACATGACAGCTAAAATTAAACAATTCAGTAAATGTGCCGAAGAGAAATTGCTTACTGAGAACAGAATTAGAGGCCTAGCCAAAAAAGAGAACAAATAATGGTAAAACACATAGCAAAAATAAAGATTTGGAAATAGTTATACAAAAAAACTATAATATAGAGGGCATGACCATAAGACCCAGGATGAATCTATAGATTTTCCATAGAAAAAAAATGTGTAGGAATTCAATACTAAAATGAACAGTTAAGGGACTTTTGATCTATCAGGGATGATTAATACACCACACACACACACACACACACACACATTCACGCATGCACATAAAACATACTGGAAAATTCACTTAAGATGTACTATATCAAATTATAAAAATTTATAGTAAAGGAAATGACTCACAAATTATACACATTGCCTAGATGTTATTCACTTATAAAAATAAAAAGGACATTTGCAGATGTGCACAGTTTCAGAAAGCTTGCTGTCTGCATAGCCTACCTGAAGAAAATAATCTGAAAGTGTTCTAACTAAAAAACACCTGAGTCAGCATAAAATTGCAATTAAAAGAATAAAAAGGAAGCAGCGATAAAACTTGGAAAATGCAATATAGTTGTTAAGTAAAGAAATTGAAAGCATTGAATTTATATCTTAAATGTAAAAATAATTTTAAAAAATACTGTGGGAATATTATGAAATAAATTCAGGATCTGAAAGAACCAGACAGGAATCTGAGAACCTATAAAAGAAAATATGAATATAACGATTACGCGGAAATTTAATTTTTATAACAATAAATCCCCTTAACAAAGGATAGGAAATGCCATTTTATTGTATATTAATATAGATTTCACTGGTTATTAATAACATGTAATATCTTTTCAAATGTTTACTGACCATTCTAATTGAATTGCCTCTCCTCAGATTTTATTTTTAGCTTTTGAAATTTGAGCAAAACACTAGCATCCAACTTGTAAAAAAAGGCTTCTACAATTATGTGCTTCTACAATTTCTTTTCTCCTTCTGCTACAAGAAAGGCATGTTCTGGAGAGGGGCCGCGGCTCTCCCTAGGTTCTGGAATGAAGGCAGTGTGTAGCTGAGCCTGCAGCAAACTTGTGAAGAACATTCATTGTTGTCTTAAGGCACTGAGAATTCCTTTCATCCATTAATTAACAAAAATAAGTGAGTAAAGACACTTATTTTGTTGAGAATGTAGAGAACAGAAACACCTTGAATTGCTGATGTGAGTGAAAATTGGTATAAACCCTTTGAAGAAACAAATTGGCAGTATATAGCACACTTGAGAATTTTCTTATTTATAGCCCATCAATTTCACTGGTGCCCACAAAGTCATGGCAAGGAGATCCACAATACAGCTTTTCTTGCTGTAAATACGGGTGGATAAATAATAAATGAAATATATTCATTTGATGGCAAATACGCATTTAAAAGAAAACTCATTTTGCACACATCAGTATGAATGAATTTCAAAATATAATATTACACAAAACGTTTCACAAGAAACAATCACAAAACCACAACCACATATAATAAAGTGATAAGTATCTATTGCTCATACTCCTAGGTCTTGCTTGAGTAGCCATGGTAGTTCGGCTCTGCCAGGCCAGGCTTGCCCAATGGTTTGGGATTCAGCTGAATGGTGGCTGATCTAGGGGTGATTAGGGCACCTGGCTGTGCTCCACCTATCTCTATCTTCCATCCAGCTAGCCCAAGCATATTCTCATGGGAACGGCAGACAAATAAGATGGAAAGCAGAAAAGCACGAGAGCTTTTTCAAGCCTCTCTTTCAGCCAAGTCAGCTAGCATCTCTTTGGCTACACTAAGTCATATAGCCATAGAGGTCATATAGCTACATAATCTGTGAGACCCAAGGTAAAATGAAAATGTGAGACCTCTTGTTCAAAAGTATTAATCATCCCAGGACAGTATAGCAGAACATTAAACCAAGTATAGGGCCCTTCTAACTATGGGGTCCTGTGGAACCACCCACCCATGAAGTTGGCCTTTCATAGATAAACTCAGATCCAAGGGCTGGGGAGTGGGGAGGTTGGAAGATATGTATACAAGCCACCTCTTGATGATAGGAACTCAAAGTTATATGGTAAAGAGTGAAGAAACAGGGACAGGTAAAGGATTGGGGTCACTTTTGTGGTGCACCATATTAAGATAAATAGTATAAAGCAATATACAGTATTGTGTCATTTATATCTAGTTAAAGTAATATTCAAAACATGATTTTTATTGATCTCTAAGTATATGGATGAATGAAGATAAAATATGAAAAATAATATGGGTGAATATCATAATTATGATTAGCACTGGGTGCTAATCATATGAGTGAGAGAATTGAATAGGTCTGGGCATGGAAATAATAACTATTGCTTGCTATGTATGCTTTAAAAAAAATATGTAGGCAAAATGCTTATACGTATATCATCCGTGGTAAGAATCTAATTGTTTATATTATTCTCAGAAATTTTCTTTTCTATTTTTAATCATTCAAAACAAAAAAAACAATATAAAAATATTGGGCTAATATAAGCTAGGGACTTTGGGTAATAATGATGTGTCAAGGTAGGATCATCAATTATAACAAACATATCAAACTGGTGGGGGATGTTGATAATGGGGGAGGCTGTGCATGTGTGGAGGAAGGAAGCATATGCGAAATCTCTGTACCTTCCACTCAATTTTGCTGTGAATCTAAAACTGCTCTAAAAATGAAAGTATATTAAAACAGTAATAATAAATAATAACGGGAAAGCCTCATATAGGAAAATTCAAATAGCTGATAAATGTTTAGAGAAATTATTTAAGGAAGCGTCAACTGATATTAAGATGAAATATAATATTTTAACACATCACGCATGATTTTGGAAACCTTAATTGCTACTGTCTTTTCAGAAAATAACTGGCAATATTGCCCCAAATCTTAACATACTATAAAATAGAAGTAATAAAGAATGCCTATCTTAGAGGTTATTGTGAAAATTAAATCGGTTACTACGTGCAAATTGCTTAGAAATATGCCTGGAAAATGCTATGTGCACATAAATGTCAATTACTTTAGTAGTTTTTGTTATTATTATTATCATCACTATTATTATTATTCATACATCTTGATCCAGATGTATCTATTTCTTGATATCAAGCCTACAAAATAAAATATCTACTATGTAAGAATATACATACAAGGATGTTTATTTCAGGACTCTATAGTGACAATACCTGGATATAACCTCAATACCTATCAATATTACTTACTAGTAAATGTTATCTAATAAAGAATAAGTTATAATATATACATAGAGCAAAAAATGAACACCATTAATAAATAAGACCTTCCAGTTGCAAAATACTATTTCCATTAGTGTAAAAACAAATTTTTTTGGTAGGTTTCTATATGTTTTATTTAAGGGAAAGGTGAAATTTAGAATAGAAACTTGTGGAAAGATATACACAAGGTTATTAATATTGGTTTCCTCAGAGTGTGAAAGTAAAAACTAGAAAAGTTGAGAAATTAAAAATATATATTATGGCAAAATGAGAAAAACTTATAGTGCAATATCAAGTAAAATGTTTAAAATCATATGTAAAATGACATGAAGACAAACAAAACAAAACATGGACAAATAAAATTATTCCCCTAATTGTTGCAATCATGGTTATATTTTAAGGAGTTACATAGAATAATTTTCATTTATCAGATATACATTAACATTTGCATCACTGAATTAGAATTTGGTTCGAATAGTAGATTTAAAATATCAAGATGAAGACTTGAAATTCTAGTCTCACATGAATCACAAAGTAGATATAACAAGATAAATAAACATAATATTCATGCTCTTGTTTAGGCTTACTTTAAGGAAGTGACTGTAAAAATTAAGAAACTAAAAACAACTGCATGAAAAGAAGAGTGGCAACTTACTGTTTCTTAAGATGGAAAGTGTATATTTTCCCATCAATTTTGATGGCATAAGTGACCTGAAGCAAAGTATTCAGAGAGAAAGTAATTATTAGAAATTCCAATTCTTAAAAATCAAAAGCCGTAATTTTTAAAATGTATGTACTCTTTTGTATAAATAGATTGTATCATGCATGTCTCAAAATTATATAGACATATATAAGTATATTGCAACATTCCTCCATCTTGGAATATATGACAGAATCACTGATAGTCAAATTTAAATAAAATCAAGGAGTCTAAATCAATTTCAAAACCAAGAGCATTAGCCATTAGCATTTATTATCATAATCAAGTTATATTTAAAAATGGTTACATTTAGAAATGCTGAGTGATCTCTGAAGAAACTCTAATTTTATGTATTATATTTTTCTACTTTGCAGTTTCTAGCACAAATAAATTGAAACTTAAATAATACAGCACAAGTCCCCTTTTAAGATTAAAGGAAGTATGCCCAAGCTGTCGGAAGTTCTACCTACAGACAGCCTTCACCTCCCCGTCCCCTTTAGGAATTGCCTCAGCTAAAGAAGGTCAGCTCACATTAAGTCACAACTTTCTGGAAAAGCCCACGTTCAATGAGAAGCCCCCTCATTCCAGCTCCAGATATTCCGACGGGGCATGGCTGCTTCACATTTTGTTGAGCCTCAATTGAGCTTCCTTCTCCCCAATTCTGCTTCCTTCCCTGCCTTTCAACAGGGTCTCATCATAAGGGCATACCATAATAAACTTCCTTCACAAGAATCTTCTCAGAGACTGCATCTCAAAGAACCCAGTCTGTGACACCACCATAAAACATACGCGTTCATTATTGTCTACCATATAGTTAATTCCGGTGAGTGTCCCACATTTGCAGAGAATGTGAATTTTGTCAGTAGGCGCAGTTTTCTGTGTAAGTCATTTTAAACGTTCTAGTTTTCAGTCTTGTGTACCTTACAGCTGTTGAAAAAGTTGTGTTGGCATCTCCCAAAATTATCGTGACATTGTTTCTTTCTCCTTTTAATCTGTAGTTTTTTTTCTTTACATATTTTGGAGCTTTGTTGAGTGCAGACATATTTAGTATGGTGATATTTTCAGGATAAACTGATCACTTTATCAATAAAAAGGTACCTTTTTTCTCTAGAAGTGCTTCTTTAAATTCTACTCTGATATTGGTATAGTTGCACAAGCTTACTTTTGATGTTTTCACTTTTTTATTTTAAGATTTGATTCATTTTTATGTAATAAGTAAGTTTTTTTGAGAGGTTTTCACTAATATAAAATTTAGAGATGGATTCTGAAGGATAAAAGTAAGCTGCAATTTTCAGGGATTTACTAGTATAAAGATGCCTTCCAAATCTTATTTATTTCACAATAGGTTCTGCAACCACCTTTGTATATATGCAAACTATATAGAAATTAAACTAATTTAAGAACTACATCTTTTGGTATTCCTCCTTTATTCTATTGATTGAAAATAAATCTGGGTAATTTGCCTTCTATATTCTGGATATTGGGTAATGGCATCACCATACACCCAGAATTCCAGGCAGAAAGCTGATCTATGTAAGAGCTGGTCTGTGTCTCACCTTTTAAACTCACTTTTTTTACATTTCTTTTTCCTGATTTTTTTATATTGCAAATTACTGAAAAAATGAAAATAGGCACCCCTATCGTACTCTGCCCCAAAGGTGGAATGCTGTAACGTTTAGAGCATTAAGTATGACATTTGTTATAGTCTGCTTTTGTTAGTGCTGCCGTTGTTGCTTGGCTCTGTTTAAACCACACTGAGGCTGCTCTCTTCTAAAGTGAGGTACTATGGTGCATCTGGTGAGTCCGTGTGCGTGAATGTGCAACTAATTTTCTAAAATGCTCTTTCTGGATGCATTTGTTGATTTCTTTTAATATGTCACTGTGGTGAGTTAATTTAATGAATTTTTCCAGTATTACGACATCCTTCCACAGAGGTAAAACCTATTTGGTCATAATGTTTTAAAATTATTTGCTATTTTCACTTTTCAAAATACTTTTGTAAGTGAAAGAACCTATAATTTTCCTTTCGCAAGCTTCTTTGTCCTCTTTGTGTTAAAGTTACATTAATCTCTTAAAATGATATTAAATGATCTAAGGGATTAGTTAATATGTTCCATTCTCTGAAAAAGATATTTATCATCTTTCCTTGAATATTGTCTAAAACCGTAAAACCATTTGACTAGCAGGATTTTGTGGGCAACTTCAATTATGAACTTCACGATTATAAGTATAATCTATAACCAGAGATTATATTTCTTCCTGAGTCAAAAGAAGCTTATTAGGGGAGGAAAAACAAATATCAAGACAGTAAACTTATAACAAACCACATCAATAATTACAGAAAAGGAATTTGATAAAAATTCAATATCCACTTTCCGTGTTCTACATGTGCAAATTAAAGTCAAGGGGACTATTAGTATTTTAAGCCTTCTATATCCCTGTTGATTATCTGTTTGAATTTTTTATCATTTACTGAGAAAGGATTTTTTAAATCTCTAATTATAATTGTGATTTGTCTACTTTCTTCACTTCTATAAGTTTTTGATTCATGTTGTTCCATGCACTCTTATTGGATGCAGTTTTAGGATTATTATGCTTTCTTGATAAATTAAGCTATCTATCATTACAAGATGCCACTACTTCTCCTGGTAATATCCTTGTTCTACAATATACTTTGTCAGATATCAATTTATCCACTCTAGCTTCCTTTTGATTTGGATTTTAATGAAATACAGTTTTCCATTCTTTCATTTTAACCCATGCATGTCCTTCATTTAAAGGATATTTCTTGTAGATAGCAGTCAATTTTCCCACCCAATCTGACAATCTCTGACTTTACTTGCAAAGTTACACGGATTACTTTTAGTGAAATTCATTAGAATATAAGCCTATTCTCTTGCTGTTTGTCTTGGCACATCCTATCTATTCTTTCCCCATTTTTTTTCTTTTCCTGTAGCTTTGGATTGCATTTGGATGTATCAATATAAACCTATGGTTTTGATATAAATACACATATATTTAGACACATGCACATATGTGTGCTCACACACCCTACATCTGTGTCTGTGTGTGTACACACACATATTTTCTGGCTTGGGCACGTGACCACTACATAAGCAGTGACACTCCAGTAGGGATTAGCACATCTAGCATACAGTGATTGGATTCTAAACACCATTCTCCACTCCTACTAATAGGAAACAAGCTCTTTAATTGAAAAATAGTTAAAATACAATTTACAAGATAGATTGGATTAATGAAAAAGAAAACACAGAAAGAACAAAAAAAAAGTAACAGAAACAAGGTTCAAACAGAGATAGTAAAAATTTGATAGGTTTAAATCCAATTATATCAAGAATCTGAATTTGTAATTGAAAATCTTCTAATAAAGGAATCTCTAGGTCCAAAGGTTGCAATGGAGAATTGTACTAAACATTTGAATAAAGAAAAAATACTAACTTTACAGAAATTTGTGAAATACAGAAAGTTAGAACACTTTCCAACTAATTTTATGAGGTAGCATAATTCAGATATTGCAACAAGACAACTATATTCGAAGGAAGTAAAACACTTCTCATGATCATAATTTCAAAACCCTAAACAAAATATTAGCAAATTAAATCCAACAAATACAAAACATATTATGACAAAATGGGCTTTATCTCAAGAATGAAAGGCTGATTCACTACACTGACAGGAAATGTATATATACATACACACACAGACAAACATACATATATATTTCTGCAGCTAGCTAGACAGATCTGAAGATATATATTTATATAGCTATATATACATCTAAAATTAAAAAAACCTTTCACAGACTAATAAAGGTCATTTATGAAACCTACAGCCAACATCATACTTATTTTTGAAACACTGAGAGTTTCTTCCTGCAGTAAAAACAAAATAAACAAACAAAAAGCATGAATAAACTAGATGAACTATTACGTGCCATTCAACATCATATGGGATTCCTAGATCATACCAAAAAAAAGCAAAAAGATTGGAAAAAAGAAAACTGTCCTTGTCTGCAAATGATATGAATGCAATACCTAGAAAAGCCAAAGGAAATAGCAGAAAACTATTATTAATCCTAGTGATTTATTATTTGCAAAATTGATATGTATAGTTAAATGCAGAAAAATATATTGTATTTCTATAAAATGAGAGATACACAATTGGAACAATAAACTTTATAAATACCATTTACAAGAGCACCAGAAAACATAAAAAGATATGTAGGGCCTACACATAAAAACTACAAAATATGGCAGAGAAAAATTAAATAAGACATAAATAAATGGTACAGATATGCCAATTTCATGAATTGGATATCTCAACATTGTTAAGATTTCATTCCAGTCAAAGTTGATTTGTAGATTGAATGTTATCCAATAGCTTATCTGTAACATTTAGCAAGATAATGTTCAATTTTATATATAATGTCAAATGACCTATAATAGACAAGATAATACTGAAGAAAAGCAAAAAGAAGAGACTTTAAGCACTAAATTTCAAGACTTACTATAAAGCTATAGTAATTAAGATAGTGTGCCATTTATGAAAAACAATTATATCACCTGGAAAGAACTGAGTCTATAATAAATCCACAAAAAGTAACTTTTTTTCAATGGAGGCTCCCATTTAAACTAATGGGAAAAGGATGGCATTTCAAATAAATGGACTTAATACATATTGACCCTTGACCCCTACCTCATATCATAAAAACATTCAGAAATGATCACAGACATAAATACCAAAACTAAAACTATGAATTTTCTGGAAGAAAATATAAGAGAATATTTCCATGACCTTGTGTAAGCAAATAATTCTTAAAAGATAAAAAGAATAGAGCCAGCCCTGATGGCCTAGTGGTTAACATTTGGTATACTCCTCTTCGGCAGCCCGGGTTGGGTTCCCAGGCACAGAACCACACTACTCGTGTCAGTAGCCATGCTGTGGTGGCGGCTCACATAGAAGGACTTACAACTAGAATATACAACTATGTATTGGGGCTTTGGGGAAGCTAAAGAAAAAGAGAGAGGAAGATCGGCAACAGATGCTAGTTCAGGGTAAATCTTTCCCAGAAGAAAAAAAAGGCAATTATAAAAGAAAAAAGATAGAATAGCCATAAATAAATATTTTATTAATTGGACACCATCAAAATTAAAAACTGTTGTTCATCTAAAGACACTATTAAGAAGGTTAAAAGACAATCCCTAAAGAATATTTGCACTTCATATCCACTTGGCCCATCAACATTATACAAGTCACTCATCATCAATATTCACCATGGGATGCCAAATAAACCAAAAAGGATAAAGGGACCGACTCAGTGGCACAGCAGTTAAGTTCACATGTTCCGCTTTGGTGACCCTGGGTTTGCTGGTTCAGATCCTGGGTGCAGACCTACACACCGCTTGTCAAGCCATGCTGTGGCAAGTGTCCCACATATAAAAAGTAGAGAAAGATGGGCACAGATGTTAGCTCAGGGCCAATCTCCCTCAGCAAAATGAGGAGGATTGGCGCCGGATGTTAGCTCAGGGCTAAATCTTCCTCAAAAAAATGATAGAGAAAAAGGAATCACAGTAACAAAATTGCAAACAACAAAGGATTGAGAATGCCACGTGTTAGTGAGGCTATGGAACAACTGAAATTCCCATTCACTGCTGGTGGACATGAAGAAAATAGTGGACAGTGGACAAATAAAATAGGAAACTATTTTAGGAAACTATTTACTAGATTTCTGTAAATTAAATGTGCACCTACTCTATAAAGCAGTATTTCACTACTTGAAATACCCACATGAAAGCAATATCAACAAGATACTTTTTTCTTTATAGCAGATTTATTCATAATGTTTACAAACTGGAGACAATGTCCACTAACAGGTTAATAATTCTAGTATATTATATGACTATAAAATTTATGAACTAATTCATACATGAATCTATGTGGATGAATCTCAAAAAGAGCATGTTGAATGAAAGAAGCCAGGCACAAAAAAGAGTACTACCTGATGATCCCTTTCATGTGAAGTTCAAAACAAAATAGTGAAGTTGCTGGTTATGTCTGAAAAAGGCACAAGGGGACTTTCTGAGGGATCCAATTGAGCGAGGGTACACAAGCGTTTAGACACGCAAAATAATTTTCAGATTTGTGACTTTTGATATAATTACACATGTTTTTAAGAATCAGTATAGATTTTAATTGGAAGGAGGGGCATAGGATTTAAATAATGTTTCACTTTCTTAATATGGTAGGAGTATCAATGCTGTTTATTTCATCTTATGTCAGGTTTTTTATATTTTTATGAATTTATTTTGTTTAAATTACAATTTATAAGCATACACTTTTTCATATTTTTATTTACTCCTTTGTATATTTCTCATTTCTAATATTATATACTTTTCTTCTCCTTTTCATTTTCCTTAGTTTATCTCACCAAAATACCTGTTTTATATTTTCCAAAATCCACTTTTGATGTGAACCCACGCTACTTTAGCTTAATTTTCTCTTTCATTAATTCTACTTCCAAATTTAAGTAATACCTTTTAAAATTTTAAGATTATAATTATTTTTCTGACTTTAATTTTCAGAATTTTTTTTGCTTAAGTATCTGTAGTTATTAATTATGACCCTATACCATCTTCAGCGCATGACTCAAATTTTAGTTTGTAATTTCCTCATTCTTGTCCAACATTTATTTTGATTTATGGTTTCTTCTTCAACCCATGAATCATGTGGAAGTGTATTTTTAAATATCCAAATACATTTTTCAGTCTTTTCTTTAGGTTTTAACTTACCTGATTTGTTACCACATAATGAATTTTGTACTATTAGTATTTGATTTTTAATTTTCTTTCCTCTGCCGTGGTCAAATTTGTTGAATGTTCTGTATATTCTTGAGAATAATGTGCATTATTTACTGTGAGACAGAGCTGAATTACAGCTTGACTGGAAAAGCTCTATCTTTATTTCTGGGGATGCCTACAAATCTGAATGTTTCTGACACTTAGCTAAGGCAAGAACAGTGAGAGTTACAACGTAATGTACTGTTTAGGGTTCAAACTCCCCGCTGCCTGCCCCCTCCCCCCCCAACACCGCGCCGCCCCGGCCAAGGTTAGCTTCTTTAGTGTTCCCTAACTGCTTTGATGAGGTTGGTGTGGCTACTTAAAGGGTCACTGAAAGCTTTTTAAGGAGTTCTCCCAAAGCCAAAATTCCTCCCATAGGTCTTGTTATTTCATGCTAGAGCCTCAGCATGTTCCAGGAGCACAGAGACTGGGTTCACGGGGAGGTCGCTGTGGATGTTTCTTGGATTCCTGATACATATTTGCCTGAATTCTCTTTCTCTTGCGGCACCACGTGCTCTGTCATTAAATAAAAGCCTCATGTGGGATTCTTTGAGGAGTCTAGTGAATCCTAACAAACAGCAGAAAGCGGAAAACAAGACATTCACTTGGTTGGGTTCACTTCTCTATATATGCATTGAATAAAATACTTATTTTTCTTGTTCAAAATGTCTTTATGTTTATGAATACTTTTCATATGAAATGATTTTTCAACCAACATTTGAGAAAACCATTTTAAGATCTATGAAAATGGATCTGAAAATTTCTCCCCCTAATGCCATCAGTTTTTATATGTGCTGAGGGCATCTTACTAAATTCATACAAATTTAGAATTGTTACATGTTCCTAGTGAACTGAATATTTTATTAAGTAATGATGCTTATCCCTCATAATGTATGTGTGTGTATGTATATGTGTACTAAATGCTGGGGTCTTTTTCATTATCCATTATCATGGATACTAACGTTTCCTGTTGGTTAGCATTTTCTCAATATATGTTATACTCTCCTAAACATTTTAACCTCTCTAGATATTTATGTTTTTGCTGTAATAGTTTTCATGAACACACAATCACTGGATTTTTTAGGTGCCATAAAGTGAGACAGTCAGACAGACCACTCAGTCTATACAAGCTGCCTTAGTGTCTAATAGTTTTTCAGTTGGCAATTCAACATTCCTTTCAGACCTTGCTTCTGCGGTTCCAATCCTTGGATTCCTATCAGATCCCTGTGGGTCTTTACATCAACACTTCTCCTTTTCTTTTTTTGGAGGAAGACTAGCCCTGAGCTAACTCCTGCCAGTCCTCCTCTTTTTGCTGAGGAAGCCTGGCCCTGAGCTAACATCCGTGCCCATCTTCCTCTACTTTATACGTGGGACGCCTGCCACAGCATGGTGTGCCAAGTGGTGCCATGTCCGCACCCGGGATCCGGATGGCGAACCCGGGCCACTGAGAAGCGGAACGTGTGCACTTAACTGCTGAGCCACTGGCCAGCCCCCACTTCTTCCTTCTTGAAAACAAAGTTTCCTAACCCAAACTGCTAATTCATATAAAAGGAGAATTCAAAATCACTAAGAAATTAACAAGAAAAAAAATGATTCAAATAGTCTATATAAAGCCATATCTTGTTAAGACAATCAAAAACTACCTGTTGAAAGTGAATCATTCATTACCACGCTCACAAGAGTGAGAAGAGAAGACTGGACCAAGTGTGGAGAGGCCTCAAGAAGATATGAATCATTACTCTTGGTTATGGGAGTCAAAATCAATGCACCTTTTCTGGTAGACATTTTGCAATATTTACCAAAAATTTTTAAAATGGCTTGCCTGTTGAGCTTATTGAGATGACCATCCAAGAAGGCTTATGAAACTATCTGCATGTGGAAAAGTTGATAAACTATATGATGCTATACCCATATAATGAGATATCACGCAGTTATGAAAAATAATGGGAGCTATATTTCTTATTATAAATGTAAGTTCTAACTTTATAAATAAATGAAAAGGCCAATTATAACTCATATATTATCATTAAAAAAAGTGTGTGTATGCACGTCTCTAAAATTTCATTTAGTTCAAATTTACTACCTTTTAAAAATGATGTGGATGGACAAACACTTTCCTAACAACTCTCTGTGCTATCTAGATTTAATTTTACAATGTACATGTGTTATTATTTTAATCAGGCTAAAAATAACATCACTTCCATTTTTACAAAGATTTACATATGCATATATATGTAAATATAGGCAAGAAGATAGTCTTTATATATAGTGTTATTTGAAAATCCTATTACAAGATAAATATTAGTATGACCTTACTTACATAGAACAGATATTTAAAGGTACATATTTTCTAGAAAAAAGTCCAGTAGACTGTATAAGTTATTTTCTGTGATAGGAGTTTGGGGCGTTTTTTCTTGAGTCTGCATTTTAAAATAGTTTCATAATGTTCATATGTTACTTGAGATATTAAAAAAATTCAAAACACTTGCTGTCGTTCAGACAAAACAGTTCTTTAACACAGTAATTAGAACACAAAATTTCAAAGAGGACTAGGCACGAATGGCTTTGGGTCATGTAGTCTAATAATAATAAAACACTCATTTAAAAATAAGTGATTTCTTAATTACATGGTTTCCTGAAACAGGGTCATCACTGCTGTTTGTCCCAATCTTCCGTGGCACGGTAATTTGTATAAGTGGTGTTTCAGAATCTGCAGTAAGGAAAACATGCGTGAGCATCCTCAGTGCATGGCAGCATCCTTGGTCCTCACTTGTCCTCTCATATCACATCACTCTTGGAACTTTCAAGCCCCAACACACACACACACACACACACACACACACACACACACACACACACCACAAAATCATACTTTGTAGGATTCCAGGAAGAGCCTCCTCTAGAGGTGGCAGTATTACCCCAAGACCCTCCAGAGACACCATGGGGCTTGTTGACCTCAGCCCTGAGTGGGTGAAGAAGGCTGGCCTCAGGACCCTATCCAGGCTCTCTCCTTTCCCACCTCCCCAGGAGATGGGTGCCCTGTCCTGCAAGCGCAGGGTCAGGTAAGTGAGGGACAGCTGTCCCAGTCCTGCTCTGAACCCTCCAAACACCAGGCCCGGCAGGACCCTGAAACTAGGCGGGCTCTGACAGGACACTGGGCTCTCCCCAGCCTGGCCTGGGGTTTTGGAGCAAGGAGGGCGACGCCCGCCACTCAAAGGGGCTCTGAGACAGGCGGTCCTCCTAGCATCAGGGTCCTTCACTTCCCATGAACCGCGGTGGTCAAGCGGCCCAGGCCTGAGAGGATCAGCAAGAGAGACAGCATTGTGTGGCCTGCCAGCCTGGCCGCAGCGATAGCGGTTGGCTGTTCGCGCGCTGGGGAGGCGGCTGGAGGGAAAGGGCGGTGGGGGTGGGGGGCCCGGGGCCCACCTCTGCGGACTGGACGCCTGGTTGCAGCCCCAGGGGCGCCCAATCACGGCCCTCTGCACACGGGAAGCACGCTGGAGCCTGCGCTTCTGGCCACGTGGGCTTTATTCTCCAAAAATTTGAGTTTCTAAACATATCCTGGGTAACATAAGGGTTATAAAGAACCCTTTCTCCTCTGGAAACAGACCACTTGTTGGTGAAGTTCCTGGCAGTGTTAATAGTGCACCTGACAGCTTTCCAGTACAATGGCTGAATTACTGTAGCGAAAGAAAAAAACGGAAAGTCACAGTATGTTTAGCAGCAGACAGTTGCCTGTTTTATCCATATCTACTGCCGAATTTCTCTTTTAAGTTTCAGGTCAAATACACATATACACATACACAAATACACATAGAAGCACACTCGTAGATAATGTAAAAAAGAAAAAAAATCTAAAGCAATTCTATTGTAGTTAAGTTTCTTAGAAAACTCTTTGGTTAAGGAAATTAAATAAAAACCTAAACATGAAGTGTATGTATGTATGTGTTTTAATCCCTTAGTATGGATTAACAGTCTGAGTATCAGGTCAAAAAAAAAATCACAACTATGAAGTGAGCCTGTAAAAACCCCTTTATTTTCCCATTGTTTGTATATTCCATCGTGTATAATTTGACTTCTTAGAAAAATCTGTGGCTAAGGAGACCAAATAAAAGGTTAAATGTAAAGTATCTTTCCCCCTCAACATGGAGTTCACACATGGAAAGGCAATGGAATTAACCTGGAAGGAACTTTCATTTTATGGCTTAATATGCAGGTTGGTGACTGGCATAATTTCAGTGTTGCAAGAATTTTTTACCAGACAATTCTTAAGTTGTCCGTCCACCGAATACTTGTGCTTGCATTCATTACATGCTCTATTTATACACAAAATCAAATAATGATTTTTTCTCAACTTGTAAAGGGAAACAGAAAAATGGATAAAGCTAGACTATTTTGAAAAAAATTCTTTTTTTCATGCTTTTCCTAAATCACTTCAGTGCATATTTATCAAGAAAATATTTGACCTAACAGTTATTTGCAAACCATATATCAAATAAGGGGTTAATATCCAAAATATACAAAGAACTCATAAAGCTCAACAACAAAAAAAACAACAACCCAATTAAAAAATGACAAAAGATCTGAACAGAGATTTCTCCAAAGAAGATATATGGATGGCCAACAGGCATATGAAAAGATGCTCAACATCATTAGCTATCAGGGAAATGCAAATCAAAACTACAATGAGGTATCACCTCACTCCAGTCAGAATGGCTATAATTAACAAGACAGGAAACAACAAATGTTGGAGAGGGTGTGGAGAGAAGGGAACCCTTGTACACTGCTGGTGGGAGTGCAAACAGGTGCAGCCACTTTGGAAAGCAGTATGGAGTATCCTCAGAAAATTAAGAATACATCTACCATATGATCCAGCTATCCCTCTGCTGGGTATTTATCCAAAGAACTTGAAAGCACAAGGGCATAAAGATACTTGCACCCCTGTGTTCATTGCGGCATTATACACCATAGCCAAGACTTGGAAGCAACCTATGTGCCCATCAAGGGACGAATGGATAAAGAAGATGTGGTATTTATACACAATGCACTACTACTCAGCCATAAGAAATGATGAAATCCAGCTATTTGTGACAACATGGGTGGACCTTGAGGGTATTATGATGAGTGAAATAAGTCAGAGGGAGAAAGTCAAATACCATATGATCTCACTTATGAGTAGAAGATAAAAACAGTGACAAACAAACACATAGCAACGGAGAATGAATTGGTGGTTACCATGAGGGAAGGGGGGAGGGAAAAAGGGGTGATTAGGCTCACATGTGAGGGGATGGACTATAATTAGTTTTCGGGTGGTGAACATGATGTAAGCGACACAGAATTCAAAATATATTATGATGTACACCCAAAAGCTATATAGTGTTATAACCCAATGTTACTGCAACTAAAAATAAATAAGTAAAATTGAAAAAAAAAGAAAATATTTGTACGAGTAACACATGACAATTAACAGAGGAAATTTAACTTCAAAATAGCCAATTCTGCATATTTCACTAAGGTATTTATAGCTTATTTGGTTTTATTATGATGTGTTGTATACCATATTAATTTAATTTATTTGAATATTTCTATATACTGTATATAAAATACTATAAACAGTATTTTTTATTTTTTTGCCAAATTATATGAAAATTGATAGAATTTAATATGTTAGGATTTATTATGTCACTCTTAATGTAAAGTGCCTTCTGGATTGTCTACAACTTGATCAAATTTTTGAAATTTAATTTACGTCACTGAAGGCATGATAATTGTTAAAAGATTGTTCATGGTTCTACTAAAAATCTCTGTTATTCAGTCAAGTAACTAAAAGTGGAATTATGTATTTATTATTTACATTTATTATGGTATTTGCATGATTGGTCTCGACCCTCATTTTTTAATGGGCATGACTTGCAGGCATTCAGATTATTTGTATTTAATTCAACAGTTAATTTTTACATGCTTACTACAAGCTGGGAACTAGGCAGATAAAATATGTATTACACCATCCCTGTTTCCAACTACGTTAGAAACTAACAGAAAACTTGACGTGTAAAAGAGATGCCACAGCTAGAAACGAAAAACTTTGTTAGAGGGATATTCAAAGCTTTCTAAGATACAGCTAAGATAATTTTATTTTCTCTTCAGATATCAAATGAAGCTAAGGAGTGGATGTGACATCTGAGATCTGAGCCATATTTGGATCAGTGAATGACTTCTATGGATGTTAGTGCATTTTAGGACTTTATTCTTAAATAATTTTAAATCATTCAAAAATTTTGGTGCAAAGGAATGATGAATTTTCGTGTTAGAATGGTAACTTGTAACAGTCTGGGAGTGGTGGGATTGAGATGATGAAGACTGGAAGCAATAAGTTCATTGAGGGGAATTTTCCACAGTTTAGGCCAAAAATGTCTACATCTTCAGGATTAGATAATGAGAAGAAAAATAAAAGTAGGAAAGATATCAGAGGGACACTTAGGAATAAAGATAAGTTTGAATAAATTGATATGGAGGTTGATGAAATTGTTAAGATGACTAAGCAACTGTAATGATGGGGACACCGATTCTAGGAGAAGCAGATTTATCTAGGGAGTGGGAAATAATGAGTTCAGTGAAAGATATGCTGAACTGGAGGTGCTTGGGGAACAACAGGTATCGATAACGGATGAGTGGTTGGAAATATGAGTTTTGCGCACCAGAGTTTGAGTTGAAATATATAGGTTTATGAACACATAAAAAGGGAACTGAAGGAAAAAGAGTGAATGAGATCATCTAAGAGAAACATATAGAAAGGAAACAAAGATCCCAAGTAGAATTGTGGGCAATACAACAGGTGATTCGGGGATTAAGAGAAAAGAATTCAGATATGAAATGAAACTAATAAAAATTAAGATCAGTAAGGAATTAGAAGACAGTGATATTATGGTGACTAAAGATAAAATACAATAGAATTTCAAAGTGGAATATTAGTCAACAACTTCAAATGCTACTCAAAGATCAACTAGCATGAGACCTGAGAAAGAGATTATTGTATTGGTGGTAATGAATCCACAATGAGCAACTGCGTCGTGTTCTCCAGGAAGCGGATGCTGATGAAGAGTTAGAGAGCAAGAAGTTTTTTAGGAAGTAACATCTGTGAAAGAAAGAGGGAAGCAGAATTGCATAAAGAGAGCCAAGGACCATAATAAAGACCTAACAAAGTTTCTGCCAACCCAGAAAGGGTGCTCCAGAGCAAGGCAGCACCAGAGCAACAATTGTTCATTAAAGGAGACGAAGCTTAGGCCTTCATAACGCTGGCTTGCTCAGTAACTGAACTGAGCACTGCCAAAAGGTCATATACTTGGCTCAAAAGCTGAGATAGACCTTAAAGTAGCTAAGAATTTGAGGCTGTCAGCTAGCCACACTCCTCCCTTGGGTAGCAGTACCTTTCTTGAAGGGGGATCTGAGTGGTGCAGTTTTCTGTTAGCCAAACAGAACTTTCTAGAGGCTGGCGGAACAGCAGGGACAGAAGCTGTCATGCAAAAATTAGGAAGGAAAGTGAGGTGAAGTGATGCAGCTATTAGAAGAGGTGGCCTACATTTTCAGCAAGGCCAAAGAAAGGTCAAGTTAGGAAGGAAGAAACTTAGCAATGGTGAAGGCGGACGAGAAGGAATGAGGAGAAAACTAAATATGAAAGTAAAAAGAAAATTAAATCACCCTTTGAAAGGACATGATTAAAACATGAAACTAATAATCTATTACCTTTTTTTAAAATTAAAGAAGAGAGAACTATTATGCCAAAAGATTTAAGATTTAGATAAAACTAGCAGTCCAAATGTTAAGAGGCCTTGTCTACTGTGGGACACAGAATGTAGTAAAGATAGTAATATTTTCTTAATCAGAATGCAAGCTGCATAGGGCAGGGATATCTTTACTATTTTTTTTATTTTCTGTTTTTCTTGCTATGCCTAAAACAATGTCTAGCATATAGTAAGTACCCTAAATAGCCAGAGCAATCCTGAGAAAGCAGAACAAAGCTGGAGGCATAGCATTCCCTGATTTCAAGCTATTTTACAAAGCAATAGTAATTAAAATGTGTGGGATTAGCAGAAAAACATACATGGACCAATGGAGCAGAAAAGAGAGTCTAGAAATAAACCCATACATATATGGTCAGTTAATTTATGGCAAAGGAGTCAAAAATATACAATGGGAAAAGGACAGTCTTTCCAACAAATGACGTTGGGAAAACTGGACAGCAACTTGCAAAAGAATAAAACTGGGCGACTATTTTACACCATACACAAAAATTAACTCAAAATGGATTAAAGACTTGAACAAAAGACCTCAAACGATTAAACTCCTAGGAGAAAACTTAAGTGGTAGCCTCCTTGACATGGGACCCGGTGAAGACTTTTTGGATTTGACACCAGCAAAAGCAACAAAATCAAAAATAAACAAGTGGGACTATATCAAACTAAAAAGCTTCCACACAGCAAAAAAAAAACTATCAACAAAATGAAAAGGCAAACTATTGAATGGGAAAAATATTTGCAAATCATATATCTGACAAGGGGTTAATATCCAAAATACGTAAAGAACTCGTGTAACTCACAAACAATCTGATAAAAAATGGCCAACAGGTACATGAAAGGATGCTGAACATCACTAAGCATCAGGGAAATGCAAATCAAAACCACAATGAGGGCCGGCCTCAAGGCCAAGTGGTTAGAGTTCTGGGCACTCTGCTTCAGCAGTCTTGGTTCGCCGGTTCAGATCCTGGGCGTGGACCTAGTCCACTCATCAGCCACGCTGTGGAAGCATCCGGCATACAAAATATAGGAAGACTGGCACAGATGTAAACTCAGAGCTAATCTTCCTCAAGCAAAAAAAAAAAAGAAGACTGGCAATGGATGTTAGCTCAGGGTGAATTTTCCTCATCAAAAAAATAAAATAAAATGAAATAAAATAAAACCACAATGAGATATCACCTCACATCTGTTAGAATGGCTGTTGTCAAAAAAAATGAGAAAAAACAAGTGCTGTCAAGGATGTGGAGAAAAGGGAACCCTCGTGCACTGTTGGTGGGAATGTAAATTGGTGCACGGAAAACAGTACGGAGTTTCCTCAAAAAATTAAAAATAGGACTTCCATATGACCCAGCAACTCTACTTCTGGGTATTTACCTGAAGTAAAAGAAAACACTAACTCAAAAAGTTATGTGCAGTCTCATGTTCATTGCAGCATTGTTTACAATAGTCTAGATATAGAAACAAGATGTAGTACGTATATACCAGGGATTATTATTCATCCATGAGAAAAGAATGAAATCTTGCAATTTGCGACAACATGGATGGACCTTTCGGGCCTTATGCTAAGTGAAATAAGTCAGACAGAGAAAGACAAATACTGTATGATCTCGTTTATATGTGGAATCAAAAACCAAAACAAAACAGAAACCAAGCTCATAGGTACAGAGAACTGATTGGCAGCTGCCTGAGGCGGGGGTTGGGGTAGGTGAAACAGGTGAAGGGGACCAAAAGATACAAACTTCCAGCTATAAATAAATTAGTCATGGAGATGTAGTGCACAGCATGGTGACTATAGTTAATAATACTATATTGCATAATTGAAAATTGCTAAGAGAGTAAATTTTAAAAGCTCTCATCAAAAGAAAATAATTTTGTTAACTATGTATGGTGACAAATATTAACTACACTTATTGTGGTGATCATTTTGCAATATATACAAATGTTGATTCATTATTTTGTACACCTTAAACTAATATAATGTTATATGTCAATTATTCCTCAATATTAATAAACAAATTAATTAGTAAATAAAAACTCTCAGCAGATCACTATAATAAAAAATGAAACTTCCCCAATATGATAAAGAGCATTAACCAAAAATCTCTGGTTAACAGCACACTTAAATAAAAAAGTAAATGTTTCCTAGTAAGATCAAGAACAGTTCTCAAATGTCTACTTCCACCATTCATGTTTACCTTTGTGTTAAAAGTCCTTTCTAGTGCAGTAAGAAAAACAAAAAAACCTGTATCTATGTTCACATGTATATGTCTATAACTATATCTATCTAACTTTTCACAGATAAGAAAGGAAGAAATAAAACTACTTGTATTCTCAGATGACAAGGTTGTCTGCATAGAAAATCCCAATCAACAAAAAAGCTACCAGAATAATGGAATTTAATATGCAAAAATTATTTTTTTCTACAGTTTAGCAACATACAATTAGAAATTTCAAAAACATTTTAAAGGAGCCAGCCTGGTAGCATAGTGGTTAAGTTTGCACACTCTGCTTCGGCAGCCCAGGGTTTGCTAGTTCAGATCCCGGGCACAGACCTGCATACCACTCATCAAGCCATGCTGTGGCAGCATCCCCCATACAAAGTAGAGGAAGATTGGCACAGATGTTAGCTCAACGACAATCTTCCTCAAGTGAAAAAAGAGGAAGATTGGCAACAGATGTCAGTCCAAGGGCCAATCTTCCTCATCAAAAGAAAAAAAAACTTTAAAGTACCACTTACAATAGCCCCCAAAAATATGAAATTTATACTTAGATATATTACTGATAATGATTTTCAGCATATCAAATTATACACTGAAATCTCCAAAAACACCAACTTAAGAAGTTAAAGACCTAAATAAGCAAATAGTTATATTGTATTTATTGGATAAGTAGTTTCAATATTGTTAAGATGTCAATTATCCCATAAATTGATATATAAAAGTCAATACAATGCCAGGATTAATTTTTAGTTGAAAAGCTGGTTTTCAATTCCCATGGAAAGGCGATAGGGTTAACTGGCAGCTGTTCTGGGTTAGCTATGTGCTTGTCTCTAGGGATAACGCCTAGACTGCTAGTATTGATTCTCAACCATGATAAGGATGAAACGTACTAGTGTTTTATGGTGTATTGTTTTAAATGCTGAAACTCCACTGGAGGCATCCTGTGCTGGCTTCTCTACATTGTTCAGTGAAAATGTATAGATTGATGGTGTACATCTGGTTCAACTGGTTTAACACTTGTTTTAGCTACATGACCAGTGGAGTAAAAGAGACCCCTCAGTAAACTTGTACCTGTGTATCTTAAAACCAAGATACCTTACACAAACCTTACATCTTAAAACCAAGATACCTTACACATATCTTGGTGGATTACAATCCAAAAATAAGTATACCTATGGACCTGAGAAGATAAACCTTGAGGCTGTATCTAGAGGTCTCAGTCCTCTCTATGACTGTCTAGATTTTCCTTCTCCTCCTGGATTACTTACATTTACTACTGCCTTACATGAGTATTCCCTGTGAAGTCTCATGAGTCCTTTCAGTGATCTCATGCTGTGTGATAACTGCAGGCAAAGGAATACAAATAGACAAAAGAATTTTTTTTAAAAAAGAATAATGTCAGAGGACATACACTATCTGATTTTAAAGCTACAATGTTTAAGACTGTAATATTAATAAAAGGATAGACGCATAAATGAGAGAAAACGTAGTTGAAACCTAGAAATAGATCCACATATATTTCACCAATTATTTTCAACAAAGATGCAAAGGCAAATCAATAGACACAGGGTATTCTTTTCAGTAGATGGTGCTGGGAACATTTCCAACAAATGAACCTTTGCTCATGCCTCACACATATACAGAAATTAGTAGAAAATACTTCATAGGAAATAAAAGTAAAATCTAACATAAAAATTCTCAAGGAAAACATAGGAGAAAATCTTTGTGACTTTGGGTAAAGGAATATTTTCTTACATAAAATACTAAAATCTTGCTTCATAAAAGAAAAAAAAAATACATAAACTGCACTTTACCAAAGCCAGAATCTTCTGCTCTTCAAAAGTCATTATTAGGAGAATGAAACTCCTAATAAAACAAACTGTAGATAAGCCTTTATTATTTGAAAAAATACGTAAGAGCTAGCCACATATTGGTGAGATACGGAGCAACTGTATCTCTCATGTATTGCTGGTGGGGATAAAAGATTGTACAGCTACTTTGAGAAACAGTTTGGCAGTTTTTTGTAAAGTTAAACATATACTTACCATTTGATGCAGTAATCTCACACACAGATGTTCACTCAAGAAAAATGAAAACTGATCTTTATGCAAAAATTTGAACATGAATGCTTATAACATTTTTCTTCATAATTGCCAACAATTTGAAACAATCCAAGGGCCCTTCAATTAATAAAGAGATAAATTGACTAAATCCATACAACTGACAAATAATTATTAAAAAATGAACTGATACTTGCAACACGATTGAATTTTAACGGCAGTTTTATGTTAACTAAGATAGACTCAAAAGATGCCACAAACTATATGATTTAATTTATGTGACATTCTCAAAAAGGCAAAATTATAATGACAGAAATCAGATCGGGGTTGCCAGAGGCTGACTATGGTAGGAGAATACTGACTATAAAACAAAATGAAAAAATTAGGAGGATGGTGGAAATGTATTCTATTTTATTTTTCATAGTGGTAACATAACTGCATATATTTTTTCAAAGTGCATAAAAGAGTGAATTTTATTCTATGTAAGTTGTGTCAATAAATCTGATTTTGTTTTTACAGAGAGTAACAGAGAAGAACTAACAAAACAGATACATTATGGAACTGGTTGAGAAAAGAGACATGCAATAAAGAATAGTTTTTAAAAAGTCAGAGATATCATTTATTTAGTTTAGTGTTATTTTGTTTTTGTTTTTGAGAAATTGAAAAATCTGGACAACACTAAGCCCAAACTTCTGCAAGGTGATAAGAGGTAAGAGCTGAGTAGAAGCTGTTCACTTTCAATGGTCCTTGTACTGTCACTGTTTGGGATTCCCCATACTCCTCACTCTCTTTCACCTAATCTGCTTTACTGATTGCCAAGATAGTGGGGACATCACTCTTTGCTGCTCCTAAACCAAGATACCAATAATGATCTATATCTGTTGTTTGAGAGAGGGGAAAAACAAGGATCATCAAAGGAGAAAAAGGTATGCTAAAGACAAGAAATACTTATAGGAAAAATTGTTTAAGCAGCAGCAATAATGATAGTGAATATTAGGAATTTTAACATTTTCAAAAATAAAAACTTTGTTTAAATGATTTAAGAGTATCTGAGCACACAGAGAGTCACTATAATTTAATGATTAGAAGCACACATTTGTTATCTCTATACAGAAAGATTTGGTCATATTAATAGAGACAGAACTAAAAAATTATCTTTATTTTTTCTATATAATAATTCACAGTATAGGATTTATAAGGCTTTCTTCCACAACAATAAATCTATCACATGTAACCAACTTTGTCAAAAAATTTAAACATTTCACTTTTTCTTTTAAATTAGCTGAAATAGTGCCTGAGGGATGCTGGAAAATACTACAACATAAGGAAGAGGAACAGAGATATATATAAGATTTATAGTCCAGGACTGCAGGCAAAATTTATCTCTATCTTCTTATCAATAAAAAGATAGTTGTTCCTGCTGATTTAAGAAATTGCAAATTGGGAGCTACAGTCTACCTCAGAAAACCAACTCATTTGTCAGAAGCTTCTAAGTATCTAGCTGTTTTGTTCTTTCTTAAATCTTTTTCGATACATTGGGACAATTAAATTTCCAATAACCCATTTGTTTCTAACATCCACTAGTATCCTTGTTGAATGGGGGGAAGAGATTGTTTGTTCAGAGTTTGTTAACCTTGAAATGTTTTTCAAAATTGTGCCAATTAACCTTTTTCAATTAAATTTTTTGTTATCTCTTGTTTCAACAAGAAATTGACTAACGATAGAGGTCAGGTCTGGAGCACACGCGCCCAGGAAAAGTCTGAGTTCAGCAATAAAGTTTATCCTTTCTCTCCTGGATTTTGAAAACTGTTTTAGGGAGACAGCTTTAGAATTCAAATTGCATGGGGAAGATCCATTTTGTTGGTTAAAGGATGCAGACCATTGGATATTGGAATTTGTTTCCTTTTGATTTTAAGACTCCTCTCAAATGAATGATCTTGTTCATGTCAAAAGTTCTTTAAGGTTGTCATTCCAATTCTCAATTGTCCTTGTTGAAATTATGCCATTTAAAGAGACACATGCATGCATTAAAATTACGTGAAAACATAAGAGAAGCAGGAGTTCAGCCTAGAGGAACACAAATTTAAACAAGATGACCTCACATAAACTAAAATGTTCTGTAAGAGTGGTATTTCTGTAATGTCATATCTCTAGGAACTGGCCAAAAACAGCTGTCAATAGTTGTGGAACTGACAAATCCACAGTTCCCAGTAGACAGGATAAATAAAGCACTTCTCAGAAAAACAAAAATAATGCTAAGGAATGCCCCTAAAAGTTACTGAAAGGGTGACCCAAGTTAAAGTTTGGCTAAAAGATTGCAGTCTGATAAGATCTTTAGAAACCCCCCAAAAAACCAGTGGACTAGATCAAAGACATATATCAGACAGATATATTGTCAAATTGTTATTATAGGCCACTTATAACTGAATAACACTTAAGACACTGAGCAAGAAAACAGATAATTGAAATATGATGTTAGAAGTCATGTCTCATCAAGGAACATGTAATATGATCAGAGTTCAGTTGCATCAAGAATCAAAAATAAACATAACAGGGGCCTGCCTGGTGGCACAGTGGTTAAGTTCATACGTTCCACTTCAGTGGCTCAGGGTTCGCCAGGTTCAGATCCCAGGTGCAGACCTACACACTGCTTGTCAAGCCATGCTGTGGCAGGTGTCCCACGTATAAAGTAGAGCAGGATGGGCACAAATGTTAGCTCAGGGCCAGTCTTCCTCAACAAAAAAGAGGAGGATTGGCAGCAGATGTTAGCTCAGGGATAATCTTCCTCCAAGTAAATAAATAAATAAATAAACCTAACAAAATATTCAGAGATCACAACTGGCACAAAGTGTATTTTGCATTACATGCAGAGGAGTCTCAAGCAGGTGAAAATTCAAGGCCTTTCAGATGAACACACTATTACTGAGCCAAAGATTCTAGTCCATGGCAGGGAAGATTTTAGCCCAATTTCAGGCGAAACTCTGGGATTATTGAAAATTGGATAAAAATAAAGTTAGGTTTATATAGCTTGCTTCAGGAAAGAAGAGCACGATATTAAAACAAACAAATGCACAAACAAAAGCTGTGAGGCTATCTCAATAAGAGGAACAGACAGGGACTTTTTATATGATTTTGATTTCTGACTGACAACTCTAAGGGAGGATTAAGAAATTCGGGGGCTGGTTGTGGATTATATACTATCAGAAAGTAGTGTTAAATCAGCATCAAAGTATCTTAATTTTCACCTAGGAAAGAGTATTAAGTTTAGGCTAGAGTTGCCATTGCTAAGAAAGCAGCAATCCATCCAGGTTACTCAGAGAATAAAGCTATTGAGAAAGCCGGTGGTGTGGCGTAATAGTTAAGTCCTGCATGCTCCGCCTTGGCAGCCCAGGGTTCCGGGGCTTGGATCCTGGGCATGGACCTACACCACTCATCAGCCATGCTGTGGCAGTGACCCAAATACAAAATCGGGGAAGACTGGCATAGATGTTAGTTCAGAATGAATCTTCCTTACCAAAACAAACAAAAAAGCTGTTGACTCATTTTGTTGGTTGCAGAGAAGCCCTGTTCCAAACACAATCATGAAGTGTACTTGCCTGTCCTTCTCTGAGCATATTAAATATTAAATTAGGGCCATCACTAGATTGTTATACATTTAAGAAGCTAATCATAATCCCCAAGATAACCAGTGAGAATATAACAAAAAATACCAAATAATAAAAATTACAGAAAAGGAATAAAGAAGAAAATCAAAACAGTACCCTGCAAAGGCAGCACATGCTAAAGAATACAGTAATGGAGGAAATGATGAAAAAAAATATTTTAAGACATATAGGAACCACATAGCAAAATGGCAGAAGCAGTCCTTCCTTAATAGTAATTACTTTTAATGTAAATGGATTAAACTCTCCAAACTCTTAAAAGGCAGAGATTGGCAGAAGAATAAACAACCAAACTTAATCCAACTATTTGAACTGTTTGCTGTCTAAAAGAGACCCACTCTGCATCCAAGGATACAAATAGGTTAAAACTGAAAGAATGTAAATATACTCAATTTAAATAGAAACCAAAAGAAAGTGCAAGTGGCAATGCCAGTATTAGACAAAATAGAGTTTAAATAAAAATTGTTACCAGTGACAAAAAAAGATATTATATATTAATAAAAAAGTCACTTCATTAAGAAGATATAATAATTATAAACATTTATGGAAATAACAACAGAACCCAAAATTATGTGAAGAAAAATCTAAAGGGAGAAATAGATGGGTCTACTCTAGCAGTTGAAGATTTCAATACTCTCACTTTCAATAATGGATATAACAACTAACAGAAGATCGGTAAGAAAACAGAAGACTTGAACAACACACCCAACTAGACCTAATAGATATGTAGAGAATACTTCACTCAATAATAGCAGAATATTTATTCTTCTTACCTGCACATGGAACATTCTTCAAGATAGGGCATATGTTAGGGCATAAGATAAATATCAATACATTTCAAAAGACTGGAATTATTCCAAGTATCTTCTCTGACTACAATAAAATGAAATAGAAAGAAAAAGGAGAAGGACAATTTGAAAGTTTACAGTATGTGGAAATTAAACAACACAATGTTAATAAACCAGTATCTCAAAAAAGAAATCACAAGGCAAATTAGAAAATGCTTATGGTCAAATGAAAATACGAAAATTTGTAAGCCAGATTAGTACACAACTGTACACCAAAAAATAGTATAAGATAGATGAAATGGACAAATTCCTAGAGACACACAAACTACCAAAACTGAATCATGAAGAAATAGGAAATATGAACAGACTTAGAACAAAGAGATGGAATCAGTAATCAAAAACTTCCCAGCAAAAGATAGAGAAAGACAAACTCTGTATGACTCCACTCATGGATGGAAGTTAAATATATAGACAAAGAGAACTGATTGGTGGTTACCAAGGGAAAGGGGGGCTGGGAGGAGGGCACAAAGGGTGAAGTGGTGCGCCTACAACATGACTGACAATAATGTACAACTGAAATTTCACAAGGTTGTAAACTATCATAATCTTAATAAAAAGTTAAAAAAAAAAAACTTTCCGTCAAAGAAAAGTCCAGGCCCAGAGAGCTTCACTGCAGAGCTCTACCAAACACTCAAAGAATTAATATCAAATCTTTACAAACTCTTCCAAAAAACAGAAGCCAAGAACACTTCCCAACTCATTCTAGAAGGCCAGTATTACACTGATACCAACACCGGACAAATACATTACAAAAATAAAGAAAATTATAGACCAATAACTCTTATGAATGTAGACGCAAAAACTCTCAACAAAATACTAGCTACCAAACCCAGCATCATCTTAAAAGGATTATACACCAAGACTGAGAAGTGTATAATTTATCCCAGAAATGGAAAGGTTGTTCAACTTGTGAAAATCTATGTAATACAACACTTTAATAGAAAGAAGGGAAAAAAACACTTGATCACTTCAATTATGCAAAGAAGGCATTCAACAAAATTTAACACACTTTCTTGATAAAAAAAAAAACTCAGAAGACTAGGAAAAAGAGGAATTTCCTCAACATGACAAAGAACATTTATGAAAAATCCATAGTTAACATTTTACTCAGTGTTGAAATACTGGAAACTTCCCCTCCAAGGTCAGGAAAAGATAGGGATGCTCATTTTTGCCACTTGTATTCAAATTTCACTGGAAATTCTAGCCAGAGAAATTAGACAAGAAAAAAAAAAAAGCTATCTATATTGGAAAAGAAGTAAACTATATCTATTTGCAGATGACACAATTTTATATATAGAAAATCTTAAGGAACACACACACACACATACAAAGAAATGGCTAAGGATAAACATATAGATCCATATATAGATATATAAGAATAAAATTGAGAGTCCAGAAATAAACTGACACATCTATAGTCAACTGATTTTCAAACTAGTCAAGGGAAAGAAGGGTGCTTTTAACTGAATAACCACATGAAAAAACATGAAGTGGGACTCTTACCTCACACAGTATTAAAAGATTAACACAAAGGACCAGCCCAGTGGCATAGTGGTTAAGTTCCCACGCTCCACTTTGGTGGCCCAGGGTTCTCAGATTTGAATCCCTGGCATGGATCTAGCACCGCTGGTCAAGCCACTCTGTGGTGGCATCCTACATAAAATAGAGGGAGATTGGCACAGACCCTAGGTCAGCAACAATCTTCCTCGAACAAAAAGAGGAAGATTGGCAAGAGATGTTAGCTCAGGGCAAACCTTCCTCACCCACAAGAAAACAGTAACACAAAGTGGATCAAATACCTGTATATAAGAGCTTTACATATTTTGATGTTATATCTTAAGTGCCTATATATTTGCTGTTAGTATATGTTAGATAAATTCTTTATTATGAAATATAAATCTTTAATTCAAATGCTTTCTTTTCTTTTCAAAACTATTCCTGATTTTTATTAAATATTTCCATAAGACATATATTTCCATGTTTCTATTAATAAAATTTCTATATCCTTGCAGTGTTTCATTTCTAAGAT
>NC_060288.1:3830710-3918980 GCF_021613505.1 Equus quagga | reverse complement strand
CTTACTTTTATAAAAAATGTAACTATATAGGTAATATTTAATTGCACTTACTTTTATAAAAAATGTAACTATATAGGTAATATTTAATTGCACTTTTATTTTAAAAAAATATCATCACTGAACTAGGTTAAGATATGTTGCATTAACAATACTAAAATCTCAGTGGCTTAGCACAATGACATTTATTTCTTCCTCTTAACATGGGCCCTGAGGGCCATTGTGGGTCTGTTTTGCCTCATTCCTCACTCCAGAACACAGGCTGGTGGAGCAGCCACAATCTGGAGCATGGGCAGTGCCATGACAGAGAGGAAATGTATACAGTGATAAGTACACTGGCCCTGAAAGCTTGCACATGGAAGGACAGACTTCTGCTTTACATTTCATTGGGCAACACAGGGCACTTGACCACATTTAACTACAAGAGTGAGAATAAAGTGAAGAATTATTTCCTGCTGTACACCTGGAAGGAGGAGAAATTGGATATTTATGAGCAGCCTTAATGACCAATCACCATTTTCTCTTCTGATCACCAAACATTCTGTCCATTCTCTTTTCCACATTCAAAACACCCACATCCCTTCCAATCAGAAAACAGGCCAGAAGTCCAGTCATGGCATCAAGCTCAATGTCCAGGATCTCTGGATAATGGTGAGTATCTTATCACCAGGGAAAATGTGCAGCAGTTCCTACCTCTGGTCCAAACATTGGACCTCTTGATACAAAGAGTTAAGAACTAGAAAGCAAACTTAACTGACCCCTCTCAACATATACAGCCAGTACACAGCAGAAGAAGAGGGAGAGGAAGTGCCTACCAACCCTTCCTTTCTGAGAAGAGAAGAATGGGAGACACACAGCTGACAGAGGTCTGTAGCAATTCCCAAATTCCAGGGGAGATATGTAGAGGGCTCCCTGTCTTAGGAGCGTGGAATGTCCCTTGATTAGGCCCTTAGTCCGCTCCCGGGGAGTAATGGGGGCTCCTTTGTCCCTTGTTTTCTATAGCTCTCTAAAAGTTCTTCATTCTTCATTATCCTCCTTGACTACATGTGAAAAGGGCATTGGGGAATCGGTCCTCCTTATGGACTGAGGCTTTTGTCAGTTCCACTTCTCGCCCAGGAAGAGTTTGGAGGTACAAGCGTTAGTCTAAAACTTCAGCAGACACAGTCTCCTTTAATTCAGGCAGGTGATTCTTTTGACAATAAAATTCAAGAAAAAAATCATTTTAGAGTTTTGTTAATTGAGTTTTTAACTTTCAAACTATTTGACGGAAAATTCTACTAAATCTGGAGTGTCTGGTTTCATCTAAGTGTGGCTATTGGTACATGAAGCTGATTGGAATCAATAGATAAGATCCTCATAAAAAATATGCAATATTTTATCCCTTGAACAAAAGTCATGACTCTTTTATTCACATTAAATATCAGATTCTTGTGTTTCTTTCTGAATTAATGTTAAATTGAAACTATCTTCATTTTCTAATGTTTTTCTAAATCTCTCTTCATGTATATATTTTATCTTATTCACTGTGAGTCTCCTTGCTTTCATTGTATATTTGGTTTCATTTATTATCACTTTCTGTTTTCAAAATATATACTTGGGTTGGTTTCAGACATATATTATCTGTCCTTGTTGCTTGAACCAGTAACCCCTGATGGACCCCACCTATACTCCTGTAAACACCCTGCCACCACCAAGGGGCAGTGACAGTGGCTGAAACAAATGTGAAAGGGCCTTCTTTTCCATGACATATTGATTTCTTGAGAGAAGTGTCATTTCCAAGTGACCTTGGAAAGACAGATCATCTGAAAAATGGCTACAGAAGAAATTTTACCATCCCTCAGAAATGGACTATCACTAATAATTTGGGGCAGAATCTTTATTTCTCTTGAAATTCATACCTGGGAATCAAACTTTAGTTTATGAGAGTACCTGTCTCTGTTCTAGGCTTTGGGAGTAGATTAGTGAGAAAAAAAAACCCTGTCTTCATTATGGAGCTCATGATCTGCTCAGAGAAGGCAAGCAACAAACAACCAGGTGAGAAAAATATATCATATGGAAATGTATATTATTTGCTGTTGTTTTTACTTTTTAAGAACCCTGTGGATTCCAAAACAATTCCTGGAAAGTTGGCAGCGGTGGAGGGGCATCTTAGGTTGCACTCATAAATAAAAGAAAGTCTGTATATAGTACTGGAGGTTTTGGCCAGAGCAATTAGGCATGAAAAGGAAATAAAGGGAATCCAAATAGGCAATGAAGAAGTGAAACTCTTGCTATTTTCAGATGACATGATCTTATATGTAGAAAACCCTTAAAAATCCAGCAGAAAGCTTTTAGAAGTAATCAGCAATTACAGCAATGTTGTAGGGTACAAAATCAGCAGCTTTTCTATACTCTAATAAAGAACTAACAGAAACAGAACTCAAGAACAAAATCCCATTCACAATTACAACAAAAAGAATAAAATATCTTGGAATAAATTTAACCAAGGAAGTGAAAGACCTATATAATGAAAACTACAAGACTTTCCTGAAAGAAATTGATGACGACATGAAGAGATGGAAAGACATTCCACGCATACGGATTGGAAGACTAACCATAGTTAAAATGTCCATACTAACTAAAGCAATCTACAGCTAGAACAGATCAGTGGTTACCAGGTGAAAGGGGGGTGGGGGTTGGACACAAAGGGTGAAGTGGTGCACCTATAATATGACTGACAAATAATAATGTACAACTGAAATTTCACAAGGTTGTAAACTATCATAACCTCAATAAAAAATAAAATTAGAAAAAAAAAAGAGAGCCTGTATAATTCATGGTCGCTCAGCTTCTTCCTGGTAGCTTCATCCTTCATTTCTTCTTGAATGCAGGTGTTTAATAAATGGCAAAGGTCAGATTTCAAAAATTCTAAGGTCTATTAACTTTTCTCCACAACAATAATAGCCACAATTAGTTCCTAAATATTTCTTTTGAGCTATTCCTTTGCTCTCTCATTCCACCTCTCCTTCTCTTTTTTGTTCTTCCTTCCTTTCTCGCTTCCCCTGTCTCTCTCTGTCACTCCCTCCCTCACTCCCCTCCTCCCTTCCTCTCTCTCTGTCTCTCACTTGCAGCTACCTTGGTATTTGATGGAAGAGCTGCATACATTAGTCTCCTTTTTACCTGAGCCTTTTCTACCCACTGAAAGGGTTTACCCGGCGCTACACCCACAGGTGAACCTTTACTCTGGGATACCTTAATACTTTCACAAGTTTTAATAATGTGTGAACCATATTCTAAATAGTTTCTGTATATTCACATACATCTTTTTGTACCATAGAATTTCTAATTGTTGATTTTCTCTTGACATAAAGAGTGTCATATATTTCACTCAGAAATTTGTTTGTTTAACTAAACAATACACCTTAGAGATAAATGTTAACTGTTTCATAGATTTGCTAGTACTTCCCATACTGATTGTCGCTTAGGATTTTTCCAATACCTCCTTACAACCAATAAATGTACAATTAGTATCATTGTATGCATTGTCTTGAATATTGCAAGTAATTCTCCAGAATAGATTTGAGAGTGGAATTGCTTAGAGAGATGGTACATATATTTTTTTCTTTTAATAGATACTGTTAAATTTTAAACAAAAATGGCCATATCAATTTGCATTTCCACCTATGATAACCAGTTCCCACGTATCTGGCTGTATTTTGTATTATCACACTTCCAAAGTGTTGCCAGTCTGTTGGGTAAAAAGGATTCACTTTTATTTTCATTTGCATTTTTCTTATCATTAGAGAGGCTGAACATCTTTTATTTTTTATGTTTAATGGCCATATATGTTTTTTCCTCTTGAATTTTTTCTTAATATTTATTGCCAATTTTTCTATGGGTTGCATATTGTTTATTTGCTTTTCTGTATTGATTTATAAGAAAAGACTTTCTGTTACAGTTATTTTAACCAATATTTCATACAGTCTATGACTTACAGTTTTATTTTTTTGTCTTGTGTTTTGGCTTAAAAATTTTGAAAATTTATTGAACTCAATATTTTCCATTATGTCAATTGCTTTATGTGTCTGGTTTAAGAAAGACAGCCATACACTATGTTGATATATATATATTATCTCATATTTCTTCTATTTGTGTACGTTTTTACATTTAGTTCTAAAATCCATATAAAATGTATTTCCTTGAATGTTGAAACTATAGATTAATTTAGTATTTCCCAATTGTGTAGCTAGTTTTTCCAACATCATACAATGTGTTAGAATTTCTCTTCATTATGAAGACAAATCTTACTATGTAAGAAAATTCCCTTGAAATATACAAGTTCTGCTTCTAGACTCTGATCTATTCTATTGACCTATTTGTGTTTATTTTTCTATTAACACACAGCTTTGATATTTAAAAGTTTATAATGTGTCTTGGTATTTGTTAGGACAAGAATTCCCTCTTTTTTTTTTCACTTTCAAAATTGTCTTGGTTATTCTTATACATTTCTCTTTCACTTGAATTTTAGAAATAGTTTATCAAGTTTCACGAAAAATTCCTCCTTTTTCATGATTTACGTCTCTCTTTCTTGCTCATTGTTGCCAAAGGTTTATCCATTTTATTAACCTTAAAAAATACATATTTTTCTGGGTATAGATTTACAAACTTAAAGTCTTTTCTCAATAGCTTCATTTTGTTTTTAGTCCAATTAGATTCTCATTTAGGGGGGATATTCTGTCAAAATCCATTTTGGATTTTCTCTTTCTACTTGATATGTTGAAACATCTCTAAATGTGGATTGAATGGAGTGAAAAATGTTTTCTTGCTTGCGGTTCTGTAGGCCTTTTATTTTGAGAACTCGTATCTTGGATTGGAATTGAGGGTATCAGTTAAAACTCCATGTTTGATGTATACACACAGATTTTCAAATAAATATAAATGTAAACTTGCGTATGTATATGTTTGTATACACACACACACACACTCACACGCGTTTCTTAACACTGTCCACTGAGACTTTCTTGGAACAGAGACACTGCCAATGGCAATTAACACATCTAGCCGCAGATCTTGGATTTTAAGTACTGTTTTCTAATAAAAGGAATTAAGGTCCCTTATAGAAATCACCAAATCTAAGCTGGGGCTAGAAAAGTACAAAATAGCACTGGAATATATTTTTATGCCAAAAAGTAAGAAATTGCTCAAAGAATGATGGGATGCATCCAAAGGACACAGGAACCAGCTTCAACAGGCCCCCACTGGCCAAGTTTGAGGTAACTTGGGCAACAAAATAAACAATAATAATTGGTGTTTAACCCATAAAATTAGAATGTTGAATATAAATATGAAATATTCATAAGCACGTAAATAAATAAATAATAGAGGAAAGTTCTTCTTCACAGTAGAATGGCAAATAATAAATATAAGATGGCATGATGTATTCAGAAAATCACCATTTGACAACTGCCATAGTAATAATTGTTTTAGTCAAGAATCATCGGTGGATACTAAAACCATTGGGTGAAAATTTGATGAGAAATCTTGAAAAAGCGAACAAAGCTAGCATCACTATTAATGAGACAAATAGGTGCCACGTGTCCCCTGATGGAATATACAACATTGCTTCTAGAGTGTTCCTGCCAAAAATGTATTTCATGAATCTAACCATTAAGAGTCTTCAGAAAATCCCAAACTGAGGGTTTTTCTACAAAATAAATGGCCACTACTCTTCAAAAAATGTTATGGTCATGAAAGATGAAGAAAGGCTGAAGAACTATTTTAAATTAAAGGAGAATAAAGACCCAAGAAAACCAAATGTGACATTAATCCTGGATTGGATCCTGGACCAGAAAAAAAAATTCTCCTACTATAAAGAATTTAGCAGGACAAATGAGGAAACTTGACTAAATTCTGTAGATTAGGTAATAGAGCCATACTAATGCAAATTTCCTGATTTGGAAAATTACACTCTGGATTTGTAAGAGCATGTCCTCCTTTTAGGAAATACGCACTGAGGTAAAAGGGAATTATCTTTGAAACTTACTCTCAAATGATTCAGAAAAAAATTGTATATATCTACACATCCACATTGAGAGAGAGAGAGAAGATAAAACAAGCATGGTATAAGCATAAAATTATTTCAAAACAAGTGGTTAAGGCAAATTCATTAAAATATACATTATTGGTAAAGTATCGTGCAACATCTGGGTACAGTAAGCAAAAGTATGCAACCTGTAAAAGTCCTGTCGCAAGCAGACTACCAGAGGCAGAATTACAAGCTATAACACTGGCCAGCTTTAAATGATACTATTTCTACAATGTGTTGGCAGTACAAGAATATTTGAACAAATGCATAGTTCTGGCATTTGCCAACTGAAGACAGGCAATAAACTAATGCCATATAGATAGTTGTTAATCTTGGTTCAGTTCACAACAAAAGAGATCTCCAAACGGCACCAATGTAGGCCAGATTGCTTTAGAAAACCGAACCAAATCTAGGCATCACTCAGACAGACCCATACAGGACTTTAAAGTATGCTTTCCAAAACCCTTGGCATGGAACAAAATGAAATATTAGTCGAGTGGAATCTCTTCCCATATGGAACTGCAGGACACAAAAAAAACTCAATATGGTCTTTGGGTTGCTGGTAGTAACATTAATGAATTGTACTCTAAAATAATAGGGTATTGGTGAGTGGGTGATACCCTTATGGGAAAGCCAACGAGACAAGTATTTTTCCCTGAATCCAATGACAAAAAGTTACACATAGACAGGAAATGGAGTTGTTGGAGCTTCCTCATTACCAGAAATGTATACTTGATTGAAGAAAGATGTTTCAATGATTATTTTTCCCTTGGCCTCTGGGAAAAGAAACTTACTTTGGGCTTGCCTCCTATGACTTTTTATTGTTCATAAATGGCTGTTAATGTGGGGATCCACGTTTATGAAATCATTCATTTTTCTTGTGAAGTCCTCTCACTTTATTTGCCATGACTATTTCAAAACAACTGACTTTCAATCTTTAAGAAAGCTGAGAGCTCTGTGGGAAAGAGTGAGCACTGAGCCAATGAAATCATTCTGACCTGATTCTTTGCTCTATTGCTTGGCTCTTCCTCATGCTTTATCCAATTATGTCTGCAATTGTTAGGTCAGTGCATCCTTTCACTTGTTCATTTATTCATTAATCCATATGTTCACCAAGTGGGCGTTACAGAGCGCCTGTAACAGGTCCAGCACTGTTACAAACATCGAAGGGAAAAGAATTGCAAGACATTGTATTTTAGTGAGCTTGCTCATATTCTTATTACACAATACACAGGAAATAATAATGTCGTGTTCATTTGTTGCTCATTAATTTCTAAGTAAGTTTATGCATTCTGAAGTGGTCGAAATTCAGATGAATTTCTTTCTTAAACCCACTGTAAATTTACTGAAGGGATAGATGACAAAGATCAGAGTGGCTGGGAAAGGCATAGAGGAGAGTCCCTTAAACTGGTCCTTGACAAATAGGTGAGATTAAGAGTCAGAAACAAAAGATAATCATGGTGAGGAGGTCAGGTTAAGTACAGCGTGTTCAGAGAACAGTGATGAGGTTGTTCCTGGGAGAAACTGGTGTGAAAAAAGTTGGGAAAATGTTTATCTCATAATCTTCACAACACTGGGCTCCATGATGATCATATCAAAAGAGTTTAACACAATATCTTTCCCTGTCTTCTTTTCCTCTCTCCTTGCCTCCTTACAGTCCCTTCTTCCTTCCAACAGATTGCTGGGTGGAACACAGCAATATTATTCAGGACTTTATATTATTATTCTGAGGCTGTGGGAATTTAATCTACAGAATTTAGGGGTGGTGCTGCCCCAAATCACTAGCATACCCTTCGCTGTCTTTATCAGTTCCTAAATGATTTTATAACAGGAGATTCCCATTATTCTTTTAAAGCGGTTTCTGGAGTCAGAGTGGGTTCATTTTAAGCAAGGCAGCAGGCACTAGTTGTATGAAAGGTGACCTTATTCAGAAGTTAGCAAAAGAAAGAAGTTCCTCTCTCCTTCCTCCCCCTTCTCTTAAATAGACAGAATGTTGAAACTCAGACAGTTCTGGGCTCTTACTCAAGGCACACAGTTAGCTGGTAAGGAAATCAGAAATAGGATCATGTGCATGGCTATTTAAAAGTTTATTTCCCAGTTAATTTCTTACGTCTTCTTGGTAAAGCCCAGAACACTCCACTTTGGTTTCATGATAAGACAGTATGATACTGTCAAAAGAGAAGTAGGTCAATTTGCAAAAAGCCATTTGACAATGGATCGATTTTAAAAAGAATCATATTTGCCAAATTATTGAAGATTTTTCCAAGTTTTGATTTTGTTTCCGCCCCTACCCACCACTTGCATGTACATCTTCTTTTGTTCCTGTTCTTGTCATTTTATATGCAGATGGATAGCTTTTCCTTTTATGCTTTTTAGTCTCATCTTTATTTTGAGGGATTTGAGTCTTGCCACTGCCCACGATTCTGTACCTACTTTAGCCCAGGAGGTTATCAGAAACTTTACACCTATACAGGGTCTGGCACTAAATGCCACAGCTCTCCCTGAGCTAGTGTTTAAAGGAAAGCCCAACTATTTTCATTAAACACAACAGGCTGGAGTAGAGGCAAATGCAGAGGCAGGGCTGATGCGAGGGGTCGAGGGAGGCAGGGGCAAGAGTCCAAAGTCAAAGAAAAACTTTGAAAAATACTTCAACAGTTTAATAATTTATTAAATCCCATAATTGAATAAGTTGGTCGTTCAGTTGGATTCATTTTCAGGACCCTGCTTTTAAGGCAAATTGACCTGGAGCCAGTGGAAAGATGTAAAGCGCCATGATAAAAATAGCTTCTCCATCTTGAGTGGTGGTTTTAACCTCTCTGTGGTTGGTTATCAGGTCTTCGTTTATTTCTTCTGTCCTCTGCAACAGACGTGTTGCCGAAGTGATACAGAGATTGTCTTCAAAGTCACTTCTGGAAGAGTTGCATAGACTTTTCCTGTTAGTTCCACATTGTTTAGGAGATCATCTTAAATATCATGATTGAAAAATAATTTAAATTCTTGCAAATACATGAATAATATTGGGATATGTTTCTGCTTTAGCTTTTTCTTGAAATTGCATTTTTAATTGTTTCACAAAGTTTAAGGCAATAGTTAAAATCTAGTATCCGTGAAATACTGAAAGTGAATTCTTCATAATGACTCTCTGGGACTGGGCTAAGTGGCGGGGAATGGGGACAAAGTTAGGTGTAGTTACGCGGTTCTAGGACCTTCTCAACAATGTGACGCTGTATTCTCTTTCAATAATTGTATCTCCCCTTTGTTTCTGAGAACCATGCATCTCAGCCCCCATCCCTTCCCATTTCTGTGGAACAATTTCCTGTTGTTTTCAAGATTTCACTACACTGAAATCCATAGTCCATAAATTAAAGTTAATGAAGGAGGGAGTGGGCAGATGACTAAGCTCCTTTTTCTAAAAACTTGGAACAGTCTTTCCTATGAGGCATACAGACTATTAATCACCAAACTTGGCAGGATTTTAATACTGCCCTTTATGAGTAGCCACATGCATAGGCTTAACTTACGCTTGTAAACCTAGTCATTGAGACAGCAGTCAACATCAGCAGGGCAGGTGTGCACACAGTGAAGTTGCTTTATTGAGTTCTGTCAACATTCCTTTAAATGTTACATTAAGAAATGTGGACAAAACTCAACACGTGAACATTTTTTTAAATAAACTTTTTGTTTGAGAGCAGTTTTAGATTTACAGAATTATTGTGAAGGTAGTACAGAGAGATCCCATATACCCTAACCGAGTTTCCCATATTATTATTACTATTATTATTATTAAGATTTTTTACTGGTATGATACATTTATCATAATTAGCGAACCAATATTGACACATTATTATTAGCTAGAATAAATGCTTAATTCAGATTTCCTCAGTTTCTTCCTAATGTCTTTTTACCATTCCAGGATCCCATCCAGGATACCACATTATATTAAGTAGTCATGTTCGTTTGGTTATGACAGTCTCCACAGCTTTCCTTGTTTTTGATGACCTTGACAGTTTTAAGGAGTACTGGTCAGGTATTTTGTAGAATGTCCCTCCACTGGAATTTGTCTGATTTTTTTTGTTTTCTTTTACTTCTTCTCCTCAAAGACCCCCAGTACATGGTTGTATATTCTAGTTGTAGGTGCTTCTAGCTGTGGCATGTGGGACACTGCCTCAGCAGGGCTTCATGAGTGGTGCTAGGTCCGCACCCAGGATCCAAACCAGAGAAACTGGGGGTTGCCAAAGCAGAGCTCGCAAACTTGACCACTCGGTCATGGGGCCAGCCCCCTGATGTTTTCTTATGATTAAAGTGGGGTAACATGCTTTTGAAAGAAAGACCACAGAGGTAAAGCATCCTTCTCATCACATCCTATCAAGAGCACATACCATCACATGACATGATTGTTGATGTTACTCTTGATCACCTGGCTTAAGGTAATGTTTGTCAGTTTCTCCACTGTAAAGTTATTCTTGTTTCCTTCTCCTCTCTATACTGTACTCCTTGGAAAGAAATTGATCTGTGCAACCCACTCTTAAGGAATATAGAGTTACAGTACTGTAGGGGAGGAAGAAATTTTTCTCTACCCCTCTAGGTTCTTTTAGCTATTCTAGGAATTAAATTGACATGAAACAGAATAACAAGAAAAAAATCAAACAAAGTTTAATAACATGTCTATGTGCAAGAGACCCAGGAAAACTGAATAACTCACCAAAATGGCTGAAGCCACCACCTTAAATACCATCTTCAGCTAAAGACTAAAGATATTGGGGGTGGGGCTGGGGGTTTGGAACTTCAAAGGGGAAGGTAGCAATTCACATGGAGATGGCAAAGCAAGTGTTTGGTAAACAAAAGTTTGCCATGCTTGCTGAGACAATGGGACATTGACCAAATGTGAGAGGACTTTGATCAAATGGGCCTTGTTAGGTTCCTTCCTGTCTGCCACACCTAGTTTATATTATACTACAGTTACCTATGGTGATAGCTCCTTCCTGAAACAGGCCTTCTATCTTAAATTCATCTAGAGAGTCAGGGAGAAGGTCAAAGTTTCTTCCTGAGTCTTTTGTTCCCAAAAATAATCTGGCAACAGAGACACATTTTAGGGTGGCAAATTCTGTTCCTTTACAGTATATTTCCTTAAGAACGAAATATCTACATAAATTATCAGAATTCTTCTACCTGGAAATTTCTCTATTCTCTCCATTTATTAATTACTCAATCATTTATTCATATAAGTATGGATTTATGAATGCTTATTTTATACTTTGGATTATAATCCAATAATTATTTATGTTTTTGCTCAAATTGTTCTGGCTTTAACTATTGGGAGCTTTTTTATGTGTCTCCATGTCCCTTCAACATACCACCATCAATGTGGCTTTTTAAATTTTTTGAGCAGTTCCTTACTTTCTGGAACTACAAGGTGATCCAGGCTCATCTTGCATGTTTCCTGTCCCAGTCCAAGAATCGGCCATTTCTCCAAGGAGCTCTGGTTCCTTATATTGGAGAATTATACTAGAAACTGAGATCTGGGTGCTAGATGTGCCCGTTGCTACTGTGCTGTTCATGTAAACATTTAAAATCTGAGTTTCCTCTGGAATGTCTGTGCTAACCTATTAAAAACGAAAACCTGTTTAACAATCACTCTTCAGAAGTCTCCCAGTTCTGGGGTTATGAAACAGTATAAGCACTTTATTAACACCGATTCCTAGAATTCCTGAAATAGCATGAAAATCTGGTCTAGTCTCAGGAATGAATGAGGAAAAAAGGGAATTTGAAGTGGTGGTATAGGAAATGTGGGAATTACTGTTTGTCTCAATATTCAACAAGCAGGCTCCCTCAATTATAGGGTAGAAAAGAAAACAAACTTCTTTATTAAAAAGAAGGAGGGAAGAACGCTACTTTTAAAAATGGGGTTTGTTTTCTAGACCATTTCTGGATTGTTTCTTCATTCTAGGGCCAATTTGATACAAATCTGGGAGTAAGTGGAGTATACCATCCGTATCCCGCCACCACCTTCTCCCATCTAGTTTCTCGACATTCATTCTTTTATTCAATAAATATTATTTGAGCACCTACTGATCAAGATCAAAGCTGCCCCAGGGAGAGAAGCCCAGGAAGACCTGGCCTGTGTGCTGATCTACATCATCCTCGGGGAAGTATAGGACATCCTGAACTGATTCAACCTGGTTCATATCCAAAGTTATACGACCACCCGATAACCAGACCCCATCTGCACTGATACCATTTTAAAGACTTTTTAACATGATCTTTCCTTTGTCTTGTAAAGAAATAACTCACATACCCATGCCTTGTAAATTTAGCCCTATCCTCAAACCATTGCAGCCCTTCAGTGCCCATGAATCCTCTCCTCATGCTTGCAGCTCTTCACTGCCCATGGGTCCTGTCGCCATGCTTGCAGCTCTTCACTGCCTATGGTCCTGTCCCCATGCTATTTTCTGAATAAAGGAGCACTACTACCAGACCTTGGGAGTCCAAGAAATCTTTCTTTTGACTCCTTGGCTCACCGAGCCAGCATCACTACAATGAGGACAAATACAAAAAGTTTGGTGCTCTGGTTACCCTTCAAGCACAAGAAGTTATCCCAAAACTTAGTGATACAAAACAACAGCCATTTAATTGTGTTCACTATTCTGTGGATCGGTTATTGAGGAAGAACTCAGCTGATGCAGGTGCTGGGAGTGCTAAGAGCATCGAGGGGCTGGAACCCACCATCTATTGCTGCTTGAGAAAAGCTGTTGGGCACTGGAAGTCACGGAGGGGCGCCTTCTCACTACTATCCTCCATTGCCTCCCATTGAGTCCCAGTGCCTCCCGTTGTCGGATGCTAGATCAGAAGCAAGTTGACAAGGGAGACTCCAGCCCCAGCATCACATACCAGAAGACAGAGGATTGGCTTGGAAATGACAGGAAATAGTACATAATTAGCACAGGAAAATTTATGAGTAGCTGAAGACTTCTTTAAACACCAAAACTTGAATTGCATCCATTTTAAATAAAAGGAAAAATTTTCATGCTCCTTCACTGAAGATTCTAAATTTAATTTTTCTTGGGTCTTGAGATCAGCAGGGGTTTTTTGCTGTTTATAATACACTGTTTCCTGAGGACCTGTTGAACTGTGTAAGATTCCCCGCCCCTCCCTGATGCCACATGTTCTATGTTCTCTGAGATATTACTGATTTGTTCTGCTTTTCTTTCTTCTGTCTGTCAAATAGGTTCAAACAATTTATATCATTGCTGAAAGTAAGGCCTGCCTATTTCTATATTCTAATTTCTATATTTTAAACTGATACTGGTTCAGCTACCAAATATGAATGTTTATTTAAAATAGCGTAAAATAACTATAAATGGGCTTGAAGAAACGCCTCAAGGCTTTGTCTGCAAGTCAAGTGACTAAATTTCAGTGTGGGTGCCATCGTTTAACTGACTTGGAGGCTTAGCTTCCGAGTTCTGGGTGCATAGCCTGTTGAACAACTGACCTCTGACTTGGGATACTGTTACTGTGAAAATGTTTTCAGTATTTCTCTTTTTATTTTCTTTTCCTTTTTTTTCTAGTTAGAAAAATGTTAGGATTCAACTTTGAAGACAACTGCTTTTCTAGTATATAGTTGTGTTATGACTTCAGGTGGGCAGCTGTTTAGAAGAGCTAGAGTGAGCTTCTGTCTTCCTTTTGACCTTGACTCCAGTTGTCTCCAAGCAGCAACTGATGTCAGATGTGACATGAGAAAGCTGTTAGGCAAAAACATCTTGGAAAGCAAGTCTCCATGCCTAAGGGCTGTCCAATAATAGCTTCCACAACTGCTGCCTGATTTTTTCGTTTTTCTTGCTCTTTAGGGCTGCAGTGTGACTAAAAAAATATTTATCCATACTCTCAAAAGCTCATAATGTCAAACTCAAAAAGTGACTAATACATTTTTTATCAAAAAAAATGCCTTGCTTTAGCAGAGTCTATTTCAACACAAAGGAAAATCATTTCTCTTTGATGAATGGCAGTTTGCTGGATCATTATCAGTCAAAACTTTATCTTCCCTCTTAAGGAAGACCATTCCAGTTCAGATTGTTCTAGTAAGTTTGGGGATACCGTTCTTAACAGAAACATGTCTGGACGGCATATTTCTTATCCTATTATATGAACCTTCTTTTGGAATTATTTATAGAGGACATATCTCCCTCCCTATAGATTTTATTGCATGGAGAAGTTGTCTGTATATCTGATTGAAAAGTATTATACGTAAACTTAGAAAGTCTGTGGATGGACTAGAAGAGACCTCTGATCTCTGAGATCACTCACTGAAACATTAGATATTTCTTCTTTCAATACATGACATATGCAGCTGTATATTATGGATTGTACATGCACAAGAGTTGTCCTTATTACAAAGTAAGTGAACCTGAACTAGTACTGTGCAAAATACGTTTCTCCCAGCAATTAGGAATAAACTGTAAGTAATTCACTAAAATATTACCTTAAGCTTCAAACTATACAGAAATTACAAGTGGTGGACAGACATCCATATAGGATGGTTCTGGAATTAACTACCATACTTTCTCATTATGTTCCTGTGGAGATATTAATGATGCAGCTGAGAAGTTCAGGTTTGGACTGTTGAGAATATGAGAGCCCTGTATAAAGGGTGTACAATGAGAAGAAGATGCAGAATAGAGCTCTGGGAGCAAAGGAAAGAAAACTGAAGAAGCATCCAGAGATCTAGAAGGAGAATCATAAGAGAGTGACACAACAAAGCCAAGAGAACACTTCCGAGTGAAAGTGAGCGTTCAATTGAAAGATCAAAGAAGATGAGAACTGAACATCGGTAATTGATATCTCTTTCATCTGAATCTAGACAAATAAAATGTAACAGCTTGATCTAAACTCAGGTGTGTCTAGTTTCCACAACCTGTGATCTTTCCACTCTACCATGTTATTTGCTATTAAAAACAAACAAACCTACAAATAAACTTGAGGTGCTGAAAAGATAGGCCCAATACCTACCTAGAAATGAATGCATTAATTAAATGTATATTGATTCCATGGCTGCTGAGATTTGGCACTGTTGTAGACTCTGGCTGCAGAGTGGCAAATAAAGTGGCTGTGATGTCTGCCCCTCGTGGAGCTTCCAGTCTTGTGAAGTTGCTAGATGCTAATCAAATAGTCATATCTAATAAGTGCTGTGAAGGAAAAATGACATGGGGCTCCGAGAGTGTAGGATCAGCAGGACTCAACTTTGTGTGAATTTCAATAATGGCATCATATTTGAGCCGACATCTCCAGAAGGGTAGAAGTCACTGAGATGGGAGGGGCTGGGGAGGGGGTACGGGTGATAAGAGGCCACTGTAGAGTGCTGACACACTAGGTTTGTCCAGGAGAGGTCAGCATGGGCCAGACTACACGACAAAGCTGTGTTTGAAAGTCTTTAAGCATAAGGAGAAGCCTTGAGAGGATATTAATTTTATATTTAGTTCAAAGACTGTGTTCCTGGCCCATACGTTCCTGAGGCTCTTACCAGTGAACGGCACTGCTTCGAACAGGAGAATCAACATTATGGCTTTTCCTGGTAGCAGAGTGCAACTATTGGTGGGGTTTTTTTCCTTCCTCTTCACTAAGCCAATTTTGGGCTCACTGGATTTACCTTTGTAACATTAGCATCATAATGGCCATGATTTGACACAAATCCTCAAGTTAGTTACTGTGAGAACACTGCTTGAATAATTCTCCCATGTGGACCCAACCACACCAGTGCGGTGTTAGAGGAGGGAGGAAAGTGAAAGACGTGAGAACCGAAGAGACAGCCAGCTTCCTTGGACTTTAAGATGCAGTAAACCCAGCTGTGAGCACCAGAAACAATTAGGATGAGAGTCATGAACCTAAAACCTCTCTTGTAGTCCAGAACTCTCCAAATCTGTTTGCCACCTGGTCTTTGCCTGTAGCACAGTGGTGCAGCTCAGCTGAGTAATTGTCCTAAAACCCACTCAGCGGGGCGGAGGTTGGGAGCTCCTCTGATAGGCACGATTTGGACTGTTGATCCTAGCAATGACTTAGCTCCATTCTCTTTGTTATTACCTGGACCCACCTAGATTCAGTCACTCCCAGGCTCTTATCTGAGAAACTCCCATGTTTGTTCATATGTATATATCTTTTCCTATTTGGAGCAAGTTGCTAGGCAAGACTATACGTCTCATGGTTTCATCTACTGTAAATTCTTCCAATCATTCTCATCAGCTTGGTCCTCTTCCCGATGTTATAATCTTAGACTTCTAGTTGCTTGTGGGGTACACATTTGGATAACCATCTGTTATGGGCTAAATTGTGTCCCTCTCTAAATTCATATGTTCAAGTGCTAACCCCCAGTGCCTTCAGAATGTGACTGTATTTGGAGATAGGGTGTTTAACGTGGAAACTGAGGTAAAATGAAGTCATATGTGTGGGCTGTAATATGATAGGACTAGTGTCCTTACAAAACGAGGAAATTAGGACACAGACACACACAGCGGGAAGACAGTGTGAAGACACAGGGAGAAGATGACCATCTGCAAGCCAAGGAGAGAGGCCTCAGAAGAAACCAATGCTGCCAACACCTTAATCTTGGATTTCTACTCTCCAGAATTGTGAGAAAATAAGTTTCTGTTGTTTTGCCACCTAGTCTGTGGTACTTTGTCATGGCAACACCATTGTTACTTCAGACTCATTTTACAGAACTGAACACATTACCTTCTCCAAAAGTGGTTCTCCTTCCCAGAAATGAAAATCGCAAGCTCATTCTTTTATTCATATATTCAGTATTTACTGAGAATTTATTAGGTGACAGGCATTGGGGGTGTAAAGACGAACTTGTCATAACCCCTGCCCTCACAAGCCTCACATTCCACTGCACCCACGCCAGCTCATTTCTGTCACTGACACTTCCATTATCTCTCCCTCCCTGGCTGCATACTCTGGAGTCATTTTCATTTCTCCATCTTTCAACTTTCATTTCTGGTCAGACATAGATTTCCCATGAAACTTTTGTGGCAATATTTTCTGCATTTACTCTGACAGCTAAGTTATCCCTGGGTTACTGACATTAGTCTCCTAACGGATTTCTCCTTTTCTAGCTCTCTGCCCTCACTCATCTCCTATCCACTCCATATGCCAATTCTCTGAAAATATAACTTTCGTCGTGTTACCCACCCTCCTTGCTCAAGAGCCTCTCTCACAGGGAAGGTGAAGATAAATGTGTGTCAGTCTGGGTCACTTGAGTAGATTTATATTCGATATGTCAACATGGGTGGAGCTTCACCCATAAAGAAGCATCCGAGTGATCTTTCACTGATGAATGCTCTATCTTTCCACAAAGTTCTGACACTGTCTACTTAGTTGACAAAGGAGCACTCAAATTTTGATTTGGGTTAGCACTTCAACTACGAACTGAGCTTCTTCACAGTTCTCTAAAGCTGTGTGTCCGCCTGATCAATCCTGATCCCAGAAATATTTAAATCGACAATAGGGGTATGAGTCCACCTCTTTAAGCTTCACTGACTTGAACTTCTATTATCTCTTAAACTTACTTCTAAATTTATTTTAATTCTAAATTAAATGTCTCCTTTGAGAGGCACTATAGTGTAGCAGATGGAAGCATAGCTCTGGATCTGGGCTTCCTGGGTTCAGATACGGGTACTGACAAGGATTAAGCGGGCTAACTTGTGCAAGTCATAACTTTTCTGGGCCCCAGTTTCTGATTATAATGATACCTGTCTCATAGGATTGTTGTGAGGATTCAATGAGTTAAGAGATACAAGGTACATAGACCAATGCTATTATTCTTCTAAAGAGAATGAGGAATGAATACATAAGCCCTCCTACTTCACCTGAGCTCCAAAATTATGCACTAGTAGCCATAAGTCTCATTTCCTGTCTGAAACATTCCCATTTGTTTCAACTCTCACCCTCCACCAACCTCCCAAATGACATCACACTAAATAAAAGAGGTTTGACACACCTGAACAAACAAATTTAGTGGTGATGTAAGAACGGCCGTGAAGATTACAAAGAAATCTTTAGAGGACTGGTGTGGGATTATGGTTTTGCATCTGAATGGGCAGAACTCCGAAAATAAATCACTGCTAAAAATGAGGGTCAGGCTGGCGCTTGGAACAGATAAGGGAAATCACAAGAATGCAATGCCTCTTGCTTTCAGGAAATACCAGCCCTCTTTCAGATCAACACGAAGGATCCCCAGAGGCCAGGATGAAACAAATGAAACAATCCTCTCTATTAGACAAAATTCCATATTTCTGACCTAAGCTATGTACTCAGGCTATGGTGACTGTCTCAATCTTTCTCTTTCTCTCTCCCTTTCTGTCTTTCTCTTAACTGACCGAGGGCTTTATGTAAAACTAACCTCTACCAGAACTAAAAGGAGACTCTCAACAGACTTATTGTGATGGTCATTGTGTAATGTTTATAAATACTGAAAAACTGTGTTGTACACCTGAAACTAACATAATGTTGTATGTCAATAATCCCACAATAAAAAAAAAGAAGAGAAAATCACTCTTCTGTCTTATCCCACAGGCTTTTTTTCAGTTGTTTTTTTTTTTTTCTCATTCATTCATTCCATGGTAACTTTCTACCTTTGGTGTCTATTTTCTTATCTATAAAATGAAAAATTCAGATTCAATGATCTCTAAAATGCTCTCCATGTATTGTTATCTGTGTTATTATGTGCTTGACACGATGTTAGGAGTTATGAAGAATATTAACAGTCCTCCCTTCTAGAAATATTCAGTCTACGTTGGGAAGACAATAAATACAATTAAAACAAGAAGCTGTATGTTTTTTTAACCAAGCAACGTATTTTGCCACTAATGGTAAATAACATGAAAGAAAATATAAATGGTAGAGAGGAGAGAATCACAAAGGCATTGGAGGTTGCAGAAGAATTTACTGGAACTGAACTTTAGAAACCAAAGTGAGGGAGAAGCAGAGGTTAAGGGACAGCCTAGAGGACACACTGGTTGAGGCATCCTGGAGAGCGCGGCATGCCTCATCCCAAGCAGGGGTGGACTTCCCAGCTGGTGTTCAGGTTTCGGATTGAAGTGCAGTGGAAGAAGCTCGAAGAGGAAGATTAAGATCACATTATGAAGCATTTTGCATGCCAGGCTGGGAGTCTGTGCTCTACTCTTAGGTAAATCCCTCTCAAAAGTTTCCACAGAAGTGTCCCCAAGGCTGGGGAGGAGATTTGAATGTTCCCAATCTAGTTTGAGTATAAAGGGAAAAGTTTTGAAGTTTTATCATATATGAATAATTTTTTAAATAAAATAAAATGATGCATATCAACATTGCATTCTACTCTATAATGTCTATTTTCATTTGATTATAACAAATATGACTTTCTTTTACCAAAATTTCTAGAAAATCCAAGCTGTAGGGGGATGTTTTATCTTAGAGCTCTAAGTACCCTGTACCCACAGCCAGACAACCCTTGAAGGAAGACGAATCCTGCTAAAAAGCACCAGCCTTAGGCTACAGAAAACTACTGCAAATATTTTGAAGAGAAGAGAGTCACACGCTGTTTCAGGGTGTGGCATCGTTTAAAAAGAAGCGAGAGCAGCCGGCAAACGCAAACTCTGTTCCCAGAGACCCTTCCTGTTCCTGAAGTCTTCCTCACCCCTGGAGGACCTTACAGGACAGAGAAGCGGAGACGATGGTGATCGCTGCTGACCACACAGTCTTCACTCTTCGAAGCACTTGCACATACAGTGCTTCATTTTCGTGTCAGCATATTCTTCCAAGAATGGCTCAGAGGCCCATAGCAGGCTAAAACAGGTTGGCCACTGGGAAAATATATGCATTATGCTCCTTATTTGAGGACACTATTTCTTTTGTCAAAAAGTCAAAAGTTTATTTGAGAAAGTTCCTACTTTGGGAAATATTAATTTTCCAAGTACAAATCTTCGCTCACAATAAGGAGGCCTTTCTTGCTTGGTGGGGTAACACTACCGGCCATGAATTTATTTGTATGAACAAGGCTAAGAACTCTGCAGTTGAGACTCTGTGCATGCAGGCTGGCTGGTGCTGTTCCTATGAGCTGGGCAGGCATGCTTTCTTGGAAGGACAGCTGTTCCTGAAGCCGTTGTGGGAAATTTGCTATCAAAACAGGGGGTGTATGTAGCCCCCGACCCCCTTGGTTTTGACTGACAACCTTTATTTATATACGCCTTGATGTCTAGCGTTTCCTATCTTTTCATGATGCATAAGTAGTTATATAATGGAATATCGGAATATGCATATTTCTTCCTATTGCTATTTCTTCTTCATCCATCTAATGATCCCCAAACCAGAAAATTTTATGGGCTGAAACTCTGGGTGTGTGTGTGTGTGTGTGTGTGTGTATGGAGGGGGAGGGGAGTAGTTAGTCCCATTTGAGATCCATGAAATCTGAGCTGAAATTTATCTTATACGTAGATATTAGAAAAGTTGTGATTTAAATAGGTACTCTGAGAAGCTTCTCTGACTTCAATTTTCTCCCTCTGCCTACATGCCCAGAATCTGTCCAATTAAGGTGTTCAAAAGTCCCTTTCTAAAGCATAAATACCTTTTGGAGGTGAAGGATTTAAGGAGGTGGTGATGGGGTTAAAGCCCAAGTTAATATTAGCTCCACTTGGAAATCTTAGAATAAAAGGTCAGCCTGCTCAAACTTCCGCCTAAGAACAATATGTATTGTAATTGCTCTAGCTTCAGTGCAAACAGCGTGAAGACCTAGGAATTCACTTCATGAAGCAATCCCTTCCATAATTACATCATAATAGTGGTATCTGTTTTAACAATTATTGGGATATACAACTTTCAGCACACTTTTGTGTCTATATTATCTCATTTATTTACTATAGTTATTTTGAGACATACTTCTGAGTGTTGAACCATAATCTGCCTCCATGCAACTTCTATCCTTTGATCTCATCTGCCCAGAGCAGCACATAAAATGTGGCTCCCATGAAAATTCTTCATGTTAAAGATAACTCTCAAGCCCCCTTAAGCCGGTCTGGAGGACGAAGAGGAAGCATCTAGGGGAAAGGGTTGCTGACCTATTGACAAGCCATAAGCACTTAGAGGAAAAAATGAAAAACTCTGTATATATAAGGTTGCTTCTTGAAATTGAAATAGAAAAAAAGTCATAATAACTTAAATGACCATCGCTGGGAGATAAGTGAAGAAAATTACAGCATATATATATATATCATATAATATGATATGACTATTAAAAATGATGAAATGACATATTTTGACTAGGAAAGATATTCATGGCATATTGAGTGAAAAAAAAGCTGCTTATACAAATATATGATTCCATTTTGCAAAATTATAAACGTACATATATTTGTAAACATACACGAAGGGATAGCTAATGGGTGGTTAATATTGGTGATATTTGGATGGTGGGATCTGAAAGGTAACCTTAAATTTTTCTTCTTTATATTTTTCAACAAGGACCTTTTATCATTTTCTCCAAAAGCAATAGAGCTATTTTTAAAATAAAACAAGAATAAATGGCTGATTAGTGCACAGCTGATATTTGGTACACGTTCATGAAATTGAACTGAAACTTGAAGGCAAAAATGAAACATTGCCCTCAGTCCTTTAAGATCAGAGAGAGAGAGAGATTGGATGAGTGTGCGTGTGTGTGAAGACAGAAAATTTAAAAAAACAAAAAATTTTCAGGGTGGTCTAAAAGAAGCAATGGAAAAAATTAAGAAAAAATGTCAAAGCTGAATTTTGAAAGAAGAAAACATTCCCAGTGAGAGAGACACTGGGTGGTGGGACTGAATCACAAGGGAAATGGCAGGAGTCTATTATTTGAGTCATGCTGAAAAAACCCCAAACACTGTTTTGTTTATCTTTTCTAGTTTCTGAAAGTTGACCTTTCAGGGATCCATCTCCATTTCTTTTTCTTATGAGAAAATTGAAAAAGGTAAAAATTATATGTCAGATTTCTCCTGGGTGGCTTGAGCTTCAAGGTAGAGCTCAATGCTGAAGGTGACCACTCCTTGACTTATCTGTGCATGGCACAGGCTTTTGTCTCAGGGAAACATGTTCTTTGTAAAATTTTAGCCTCGGGCCTTTGCAGCTGGCTGGGCCCCAGCCCCGTGGGTACATCATGGAACATGAGGCCTGTATTAGCGACACGTGGGCTGTATTTAAACAGTATGTTATGGCCTCCCGCCTGTGTGTAGGTTTTGAGAAGGTCACAGCACATCTGCTTCTAGTCTATCCTCACAATTAGAGTAGGAAATAAGTAGGCTCTGAAGATGCTGGTTTCTAGGGCGCTGCGAGGCTGTCTTTTTTTTTCTTTTTTTTTTTTTGAGGAAGATTAGCTCTGAGCTAACTGCTGCCAATCCTCCTCTTTTTGCTGAGGAAGACTGGTCCTGAGCTAACATCCATGAGGCTGTCTTTTAAATTAAATTGAGTACAAAGAGTATTTTAGCATTTCTCCCTTCTTACGCTTATTAAAGTGAGCTGATCTTTGAATCTCATCATTTCAAGCCACAAACATAATACCAAAAATCAGGTTACAGCACTGGACCCAATATCAGGCTTATCATGGCACAGGAATACAGGATTCTGTATTTCAAAATATGTAGCTTCTTGATCCCAGGTTCAAAAGTTTTCCCACGTCCCAAGAACCCCAAGTCCTAAAATAAACCCTTTCAGCTGATCCTGCTAATTCTGTAGCTGCAATCTACTTCACACCTTCTAGTTTCTTCTTGTCAATGCTCATTTTTTGCTGCTCTCTACACCCAACAGCTTCATTTAGCTGCCTTCCACTCCACCTACAACTGTTATGTTCTGACTTTCACTCTTCGCACTCCATCGAACTCAACTGCTCCATCCAAGGTGACTAATTCTCAAAATCCATGCCCTTGACATCATTAAAAGGTTTGACTGTGGGGCCGGCCCCGTGGCGGAGTGGTTAAGTTCTCCAGCTCTGCTGCAGTGGCCCAGGGTTTCACTGGTTCGGATCCTGGGCGCGGACACTGCACCGCTCGTCAGGCCACATTGAGGCAGCATCCCATATGCCACAATTAGAAGCATCTGCAACTAAGATATACAACTATGTACCGGGGGGATTTGGGGAGATAAAGCAGAAGAAGAAGAAAAAAAGATCGGCCACAGTTGTTAGCTCAGGTGCCAATCTTTAAAAAAGAAAAAAAAGGTTTGACCGTGATATCCATCTACCTCCTAAAATTCTTCTATCTCTGTTTCCATAGCTTCGTGCTATTCTGTTTCTCCTCCTACTTCTCTGCCTATTCCTTTCCTCTGCTTTCATAGCACACTTTTCTCTTTCACTAAAGGTCTTTCTTATCCCCTCTGCTCTTCCTTCTCATTCTAATTCCCTGGGGGAATTGGCCACCACCAATATTTTTACACAGTTGACTACCATAACACTCACACTACCTACTCACTACATCTAGTTGGATGTCCCATGGTCATCACAAACTCCACATGTCCAAATCAAACTGGTCTTCCTCACCCAAATCTACATGCAAATGACAAACACATTCCCAATAGTCTGGCTCTGTCTACCGTCTTCTCAATCTTGAAGGCTGGAAGCTTTGTAATTATGCTTTACTCTTCCATCTCCTTGTATGTCCATATTTCCACCCAAGTATTCCTCTTTCTTTGAAATTTTGAATTACCTTTCAAGCTTATGTCCCTGTCCATCCTGTTCCTAATTACTCAGGTCCTTATTGTTGCAGTTGTGGTTTACTCCAAATGTGTCCTCTCTGCACACAATGCAACTGGTCCACTGCTTGTCAGACCAGAACTCTATTTCTCTTGAAATATTACATGCATTGTATTATTCCATTTCTCAAGAACATATTAATGATTTACTATTGATAAGTGAAAAACATTAAATTTTCAGTCTAGTTTTCAAGGCTCTCCAGAATCCAATCCTACTCAACTGTCTCCACCTTTAACCCACTACCCCACCACAGAAATCAAAGGAGACTGTCTATCATGTGTCTTTGTTCTAGTCACCTTGGTTAATTTCTTATACCCTCTTTGCCTTTAAGACTCCAAGCCTTTGGCTTAAGCAAACCTACTAAGTCCAAGTAGAGAGTACTTCTTCCATGATTTTTTCAGGGCTTTAAGTGGCTTTAAACTCAATAAGCACAGTAAGAAGGAATTTTACTTATGAACTGTGAAAAAGAATTCTAAATGGGGAATAAAGTGCTTTCATCTTACTTTTTGCCTGAAGCATTCGTGTATAAATCACTGCAAAAATTTCATATGAATAAAGCATTTCCTTCCTCATATCTGAATTCACATTGACTTTAAAATGAAACTAACAGTAGTAAATGTGAGTTCTTGGAGAAAAAATCCAATTCAAAGGGGTTTAATAATAACGTCTTTACTCATTTATATTCTCAGTATGGAATGAGTATAATAAACATTTTTCTGTTTTTAACCTTGAAACTGTTCCCCACTTCTAGATCAATCTCAAGGGGACTTTATGCACATATGTACTGGGGAACTTTCTGTTTAGAAACCAAATATAATGCCGAACCGCATCCTTCTTACATTTTTACAAACATTCTACATTTTTGTGATAGCTGAGAAAAATTGGAAATTTTCTTTGCTTTTGAAAGCCAGTGATAAAAATAGGGTAAACATTTTAAAGCTAGTTATTTTAAGGTTATTTCACAGTTGGCAATAGTTTTGATCTAGTATTCATTTAACTTTAAAATTTCCTGTTAATGATTAAAGATGCTTTTTAGAAAATAATAATTACTTATTAAAAACATTCTTGGCTCACAAATTGATTTGAGATGGCAAATAAGGATGTTTGCGAAGTGAAACACCGCAATCTGGGCAATCTTTCACGATTTTTTTTCCTCATTAAATTGTTTCACAGAATATTGCCAGTTAATATGTCACTTTCTCACACGCCTAGGAATATCTGAAACAAAGAATGAATATTTCTACCTCATGATCCTAGCATAGAGAGTAAATAACAGAAAATAGTGTGTAAAACATATCAAATACTGTATTGACAGAAATCACGGGTGACATTGTTCACCATACAGTTCCCTCTTCCTCCTAATCCTCATTTATTTATGAACTACATCAACACACAGAGGAGCGTATAAAATATGTATGCACAGTTCTAAGAATAAACATAAAATGAACGCCTGTGAATGGGCCTCCAGATCAGGAACTCGAACACTGCCCCTGTGGGCCCTTCCTCTTGATTGTTCTTTTCCTGGACTGGGATGTACACGTTAGACTGAGGGCACTTGCCTCCTCTGGACCCTTCTGGGAATGATTACTTTTGGAAATGGCCGATAAACCTTTTATTTGCATCCCCAACTTACCTGCATCTGTCTTCCTGTGCTGCCCAGCCTCCAAGCGCTCAGACTACACCTATTCCACATCCTGCCTTCTAGAAATCCAACCCCATCCGTTTGACACCTCTATCAGTCGGGGTCCCAGGGATTAGATAACACGTTCAAATTGGAAAATTTAAGGGCAGTTTAACGGAGGAAATTTTTTTTTCTTTTACAAAGGTTTGAGCAAGATTTAGGAAAAACAGTACAGAATAATGTGCTATCCCTGGGCCAGCAACACAGGAGAGCTCTTACCCTCCAGGTTTGAAGGTGCTAGAGAATGGAGTAGTTTCTGGAGCCCAGAACTAAAGAGCATGGTACCGCCTGAAATGATCTCTGGCCTTTTGCAAGAGTCGTAGCCAGCATGGGCACCGGGCAGGGAGATACTCCTGGGAGTACATACTTCAGACTCACCCTCGCTTTCTCCTCTGATCTCTGATGCCACTCCTCACCCCAGTGAAGGACCCAACGAAAACACAGGGCAAAGGAACCCATTTATGCAGCCATGGATTGGCCTCCTGGGTCACTGAGCAGGCGGAGACGAGTGGAGAGTAAATCTGGATGAGTAAGTGGAAGGCATCCACCATAACTCCTAAGGCACCAGCAACAGGAGAGTTTCAGAAGTCATTCATGGTGCCCTAGCCCTAAAGAAAGGGGAACCTTCTGAGCTCCCCTCCACCCTTATTTTCCCCTGTGGTTTGTCCTAACATAAGATTTGATTGCCATCTCTCTTGGGCTTCTCCAGAGCCTCTTCTGCCCACTGTCCTGCTCCTCAATCTTCTGATAGCCAAACTTCTACGTGACATCTTTTACACATGTATCTGGCCAAATGTAATCCATCTTTCAAGGCTCAAATCAAATAATATTCTTTCCTGGGGAACTTTCCTAACTACATACTCCCAGAAATTTCTTCTCCTCTCAACTCTTTTTGTACATGTGAAACATATCCCAGTCTCCAGACTTTCTGACCACAGAGCCTTATCAAGGAAAAAAAATTTGAGCACACGTCCCTAATCTCTGTTTATTTATAAATTACATGTATGTAGAGTACTAATATACACATTATAAATAAGACACATAAATATAAATTAAAATAATAAATACATATGAATAAAAGTTCAAACTTTTTTTTTTTTTGCTGACCTCAATGAGTTTACCCCTTTGGAGACTCTGGATCTTTCCTCTATCTCTATGCTTATTTTGATTTTTCTTTCTTTTTTTTTTTTGGTGAGGAAGACTGGACCTGAGCTAACATCTGTTCCCAATCTTCCTCTACTTTGCTTGAGGAACCTTGTCCTTGGGCTAACATCTGTGCCAATCTTCCTCTGTTTTGTATGTGGGACACTGCCAGGGCATGGCTTCATGAGCGATACGTAGGTCCATGCCCAGGATCCAAACCTGCGAACCACGGGCCACTGAAACAGAGTACAAAAACTTAACCACTATGCCACCAGGCCGGCCTCTTATTTTGATTGTTTTGTGTGTTCATGATATTTTGAGCTCCCTTTACAATGCAAACTTCTGTGCTATTATACCCAGCTCTTTTCTATAGTGAAATAGACTAGCAGTATCAGTATGTAGTAAGTTTTTGTGTGTGATTTAAACTTTTGTTTCATTTGTGTGTGTGCGTGTATGTTTGCACGTGCCCTCGTCTGTACTTGAGTGTATTGGATTGCTTAGTAAAACTTACTTATTACTGTGGGGATTGTTTTAAAAATTGGGGAAATGCTGCACCAGGCAAAGTCTGTCGGAGCTCTGCACTCAGAGTTTGAAGGGAACAACAGGAAAGGTGTCCCTTCTGCCACTCTAACCCCAGCTCCAAGCCGTCACTTATTCTGTGCTCTCCTCCAGCTAGGCTGCATTGCCTCCTAAAATTTTGGGCTCCATTTTCTCCCAAATCGAAACGTATATTTCCCCACTTCTATTTAGTTCACAGACACACCAGGCAGGATTAGGTAATCTGCAAAATAAACCTCATCAGTGGATTCGTGGGTGACAAACACTCCTTCACTCCAGAAAAAGAATCGCGTTTCAATGAGAAGAGGCTACTAGAGATCATTCTACTCCACCCCAACTTCTTCTGGGAAAATTCATTAACCGGCTGAAGGAACGAGGTCTGAAGAGATACTCTCTTCAGATCCCTTCTCAAAAGCCTACAAATTAACCCCCTTTTGCACCTGTCTACAGCGAAGCAAGTCCCATTTCTTGTGTTGCTCATCTGCTGAGTCAGGATCCAGCTGGGGGAAATAAAAGAACCGTGAGACTCCTTATCTTATCACCATAGCAGAACACTTTTCAAATATCTTTATTTTTGTTTAATAGGATGCAAAGCCATCAGCTAACCCACTGCTAGAAAGGTAGAAAAATGCTAATGTAATCTTTATAAGTCTGTTACTACCTCTCTGGGAAGAATATGAGGTAAATCAAAGCTATAGTGATACAGCGAAATCCACGGCATTTTCACGGGGTTCATTTGTCTTGGTTGCCACCAACGATAATGGTTGTAAACAGCATATGCCAAACATCTGTATCTCTTATTGTGGAGGCTCTGGCTTACCTTCCGTCTCTATTTTCTCTTCCAAAAATGAGTTAATCAGCTTTCCCACAGAAGTCATTTTTTAATGGTTGATATACATAATTAACACAGAATTCAAGCACACATTTTAAAATTTGACGTAATTTACAGAAATACGTTACAACCGGCCCTCCATATTGGAGGGTTTCGCATCCGGGGGTTTCATATCCTCCGCTACCGAGGGCCAACTGTACTTATTGTACTAAGCCATTTTATATAAGGGACTAGAGCATAGGCGGATTTTGGAATCCACGAGAGTTCCTGGAAGCAATCTCCCGCAGATACCGAGGGATGACCTATAGTTACCATATACTCAGCCCTTTCACTTATTTGCTTACAAATCTGGAAATTGAAAATATGTAAAGTGCCTAGCATTGTTCTTTACTTCTTAGCGTATTTGATTTCCCCAAGAGTCTCAGAAGTCTTATCTTAAACTGAACCCACTCTCCCATCTGCACTCTTTTCTTATCTCCGAAAAACAGTGTTAACATTTGTATGAAAAACTCTTCCTGCCTCACAAAATTATTATGGTACTCAGTGGTATAATAACATTAATAAAAGCAGCTAAATGTATTGAACCTTGTTGTATAATAAAGAATTTGACTGGTCTTTGTCCCAGGTTCCTGGGAGGCAAACTCTAAATCCTCCGAATTTTCCAGGTGATAGAAGTGTCTTTGTTATTCACAGTGGATCACCTGCAGCTTTATTACGCTAAGAGGTGACTCATGGGCAGCCCTTAGTTTCAGTATGGCAGCTGTCCATAGTGGAAAGATCAACCTGTGGTTAGACGGGTGGGGCTTTGAGCCAGGTGAGGTCAGCCCAACCTCTGACCTCAGGAGAGGGAAGGTGAATAGAGATTGAGCTGAATACCATGGTCAATGATTCAACCAATTGTACCTACACAATGAAACCCAAGAACAACTCCAGATGTTGAAGCTTGGTGGCACTTCTTGATGGATGAACGAGTCAAAACACATGGTGAGCTACACCAGAGAAATTTGCTCCTCTGATTCAAGTGATAAAAAGGTATATTGGACAGTTTGAAATAGGAGACAGTGTGCTTCTTTTCAGCAAAAAGAGGTCACTCTTGTCTGTGTTTCTCAGATCCTTTCTACTGAGCTGAGACCCACTCTGTCTTAGCATTGGCAATTCAAATCACGTCAGTGAGAGAGACTTAATGACGATGAAATCTTTTCATCTTAAAACTTAGTTTGGTGTGAGAACAAGAGTCTGCAATATATCAATTATATGCAAATGACAAAGAGAACATGTGAACTGAAACTTTGGAACCCGAAAGGTCACACACAGCCAAAACGTTCTCTAACTTAGGAATGAAATCACCATTTCTTTTTCAGGTTGAAAGAAGTTATATTCACAGTTTTGACCTGGTTATTACTCAGATGACTGTGTTTTACATTTAAAGTCCATGAGTAAATGTATTTCATATAGTAATAAAGAAAATTATTGAAAATGATTGTAGTTGAACCAACCAACTATTACTGTGCGTGCCAAGAGTTCTGACAGATAACTCTGAGTTATATCCACAGATCCAACAGATAGATGTTGGAATATTTTCTAATATTAGATTGCTTTCAAAATGACAGAGGAGAGTCAGGTTTCACTCAGTGTCAGCACCAGGGGAAATAACCAAGGTACCAAATAAGAAAGATTAAATCCATCAAATTTTACAAGATTTAAAGGATAGTTCATTGAACCTGAAAAAAATAAGCAGTACTATGCTAAACAAAAATAAACTAGGTGGGAAGGGTAGAGGGAGAGAAATAGTAACTTACATAAAATGAATTCAAAGTTATCAAATAACTGGACTTTGGGCAAAAATAATTGACAAGTGTAAATTGTTTTTTGGAGCAGCTGAATTGAAAAACAAATTATGGGATGGACATGAGCACCAAGTTCGGTTTATTACCATGGTCTTTTTAATGACATCCTTACATGTACAACTTTGTCAACATACTACAACCTAGAGCATAAAACCAGAGTTTACTATGTTAAAAATCTCAATAATTCACAATAACTAGTGGAAAGACCTAGTTTAAGTTTAAATTACAAGTGTTTTTAAAAAAATTAAACTGTGTGACCTGCATCAGGCTATCTATGCCAGTGGGCATTTTTTTTTTAAGATGATGAGAAACATACTATAGTGAATAGCTGAGAGGAAATTTTTCATCAGAAATGTTATAGGATTGAAAGAAATAATTGCTTTTTTTTGTCCTACTGATGCGGGGTCGGTGAGCCGAGGAGTCGAAAGAAAGATTTCTTAGACTCTCAAGATCTGGCAGTAGTGCTCTTTTATTTAGAGAATAGTGCGGAATAGCATGGGGACAGGACCCATGGGCAGGCAGAGCTAGTGTGTGGGGACAAGACCCACCGGCAGTCAGAGCTCCTGCTGCTGCCTCGAGTTGAGGGTTAGGGCTAATTTTATAAGGCATGGGTACGTGACTTATTTTTACTGGAGAAAAGAAAAGATGATGTAAAAAGTCATTAAATGATTTCAGTGCAGATGGGGTCTGGTTATTGTGCAGTCATATAACTTTAGATACAAATCTGGTCATATAGATCGGCATGTAGGTGAGGATGCCCTGGGCTTCTCTCCCTGGGGCGGTCCTAATTCATACCATAAAAACAGTCCACTGGGTCGTATAGTTTGGCATGTAGGCCAGGTCACCTTGGGCTTCCCTAGCTGGGGCAGCCTTAATCCACATCACTACCAGTTTCATTATTCTGTCATCTGGACATAGCATCTTAATTCTCCATAAATAGATTCTTTAATGTAAGTAAACAGCTTATCCTTTTAAGTAATTTTCAACATCCCTACATTAAATTTTAATATTTATTTTCTTTGTAAGCATTATATTAATAATTAATGAACACTTGCCAAATGTTCTTAAACGTCATTTCACCATATTCCTTAGCATCTCTAAAGGCTCTCTGTTTCCTGGTGGATCTGGCTCACTGTCCACATCGTAGGGTCGCCTAAACAATTTAAAATGCTGCTACTTCTCTTTGTAAATCCTCTTCTTTTCAGACAGCATTTTAATTTACTCTTTGCTGCCAACATGTATTCAATCTTGATTCCAAATGTTTGTACACTCCGATTCTCACTGGAATTGCTTCCCTCCTCCCCTTCTGTTTTGGAACCTACATAAACTTTAACCCCTCAAGTCATATATCACTTTCTTAGCGGATTCCTCCCTGACTACAGCTTCTCATTGAATCCTTATGGTTTTCAGTTGCACTTGTATGAGGAAGTGGTTTGTTCTAAGCCATACCATTCTCAAGGTGTCTTATTCTTTTTGTCTATTTAAGGCAGACATTGTGTCTTACACTTTTTTTGTTTCACCCCTGTAAATTGAGGACAGTACTGTTGGGCTCGTGACATTAGAAATGATTGACAATTTATATAGTATTTCCTTAATATGATAAAATAAATAACTGAAAATTGACATAGAGATTTCCTAATATGATGAAAAAGCTGAGATTAACTCTACCTGAGAATGACAGGTGAACATGGGAGGGTATTCCCATGAAGATCTAGCTGAATCGTCCCAGGTGAGTGGAGAGATGTACACATGCATGTAAACACAATGCTACCCAGTGTCGAATCAACAGAAGAGGAAAATGTCGCCAAGTTCCAATGACATGATTTATGGAAGTGACCTGAAACTTGGCACAATTGTGTCTGGAATAGTGGCACCAAGGCTCCAGTAGAACAATAAAGCGCCTCCCTCTCTTAAGCAAGATTAAACTGAAAGCCCCAGAGAGGGAAATACAGGATTTCCCTTCGCCATCAGGACAGTGAGTCAGTGTCGCCTGCACTAAACAATAGATGGATACACAGCCACTCGGGGACCTTTCATCTTTATCCTTTTTTAGCAAAGCTTGTGCATATTTTCATAGGTAAGATCACTGACGCCTCACCCTCTGCCCCTCTTCGCTATCATTTGTTAAACAGGAAATCTGCAACATTCTTTTCAGTAGTTGGGAGGAGGCTGCTGTCATCCAAAATTAAGGCAAAGGGGCAAAATGTTTTGACTCAGGCTGGTCTTTCAGAAACTGGGTAGAATTCATGGGGATATGTAAAGCAATTCCTGGAAGAACTGGCGATCAACTCCGGAGAATAACTCATCCTTCTAAGTGAATTAAACTTTATCAGGAGCCCATGCCCTGGATTGCTTAAACATCTGTTTACAAAGGACATGTTAGATAAGATTATCCAGAATCACATATCTGACCCTAAAACCTGGAAACTCATTTTTCTAAAAGATATATGTGTACCATAGTTTTCAGCAGGAATCGTTGTATGTTCAACCCAAGATACAAAAGAAGAAACTGTTTCTTAAACTCATATTTTCATTGACTTGATGCCGTTATCTATTACCACCCAGCAATGATCATGTAAACGCACATATCAGAGTGGTGGAAAGACCCGCAACCTATCGTTTTTACTTCCTAAGAAGATCAAAAGTCCTGAGTATGTTCCACACAGGGACCTACTAGATACTCCTGGGCTCCAGTCAGGGCTATCATCTTTGGGTCTGTCAATTAGGAATTGAATTCGCTGCTAGTAACAGAAACCCCAAACTCAATGTCTTAAAGAACTAACGATTTATTTCTTTTTCTCACTGGAGGTAGGAAGTCCAGTGTTGGCATGGAGGCTTGACAATTTCAGCAGGTAGTTAGTCTCCTTTGAGCTTTGGGTTCCTCCATTCTTAGGGTCTCACACTCTCAAGATGTCCTCAAGTGCCATCATATAAGCGAAAAGGGAAGGAAAACAGTATGCCAACCGTGTTAGTTCCCTTTAAAGAGCTTTCCCGGAAGTCCCACTCAGTGACTTCCAGTTATACCTAACTCCCCAGAGCTCAGTCACGTGACCACATTTTACCACAAGCAAAGCTTGGAGTGTCCTATTTTAGTCATACTCTGTTAGAAAGGAAAGGAGGGAGATTAGATTTTTCACAAGTAACAGTCTCTGCTACAATGGAGAAGTCCACTGCAAGGCGTTTTCTGGGTCAGAAGCCCACATAAATGAAGTAGTCTCAAAAGGTCCTCCATTTCCGCATAGATTATTGTTTGGCTCACAACTGGGGTGAAAATATTAGTAATTGCCATATATTAAACATTATCTACCACTTTATGTGTCCTATTCTTAATTTTTGCAATAATCCATTTATACGACACCTTTAACATCCCTTAAAACAGCAAAATCCTTTTAGTATCAAACGGGTATAAAAATATCTCATCATTTTTCTACCTTGCCTCATGTTCATTGTTTTCTACTGCATTGTTTAGCATTTTCAGCAACATTTGGTTACAAACTGCTTGGCCTAGCTAACATGAGCTCTTTCAAGTAAAGTTCTGTGCTAAAATTTATTTACTTGGACTCTTCAAGACATTAATTTGGGGACAGTTCTATTTCTTTGGATATTTTTGGCCTTACCTAAAAGCAAGGTCCAGATTCTCTGTAGTTCTGCTCATTTGCTTTTTCAGAAATGGTGTCTGATGGTTCACACCAGCCCAGGGACACTTCAAACATCACTAAAATAGCATTGGGCATAACTTTCCTCAAGAGACATCATTGATGGTTTCACTTGTCAGCTCACCATTTTATACTCTCCAGTCATGCCATTGGGTTATAATTCATAGGCATTTTTTTTCAGAATTCTCATTGCTATGTCAAGTGGGTAAGCCTCTCACTCAGCACACATTTAATGAGAAAATACATCTACTAAGAAATGTGTCCTAGGAACCATTCGGTTCTGCTTACTCTTGAACCCATGTTGATGCATAAGAGGCTTAATTATAAATGTAGAACACTGGTTAGGATTCATTTTAAGGGGTCTCTATATGCCCACTAATGTGTACAGTCATGTGCCATATAATGATGTTTTGGTCAATGATGAACAAGATATACAACAGCAGTCCCATAAGATTAGTACCATATATAGCCTAGGTGTGGAGGAGGCTGCACCATCTAAGTTTGTGTAAGTACACTCTCTGTTCCAATAACGACAAAATCGCCTAACGATGCATTTCTCAGAATGTATCCCCATCGTTAAGAGATGCACGTCTGTGTACAGTTAGTCCTCATTATTCTTGGATTCCCTATTTGTGAATTCACCGACTCACTGAAGTTCATCTGTAATCCCAAAATCAATATTTATGGCACTTTCATGGTCTTTTGTAGACATGTGCAAGAGGCAAAAAACGTGTGTGGCCTGACACACGTGTCTCCCGCTGAGGTGGAGCAAGAGGACACTGCCTTTTTGTTCCAGCTCTCATACTGTAGACAAGTGTCATTTTTGTTGATGATTTTTCTGCTTTAAACGCGCCCCAGATGTAGCACTAAGTGCCTCTCAGTGTGGTCTCCCTGAGGGAGACGAGCCTCGTCCAGGCGTGAGTTATAGTGTTGCTGGCTGTGGGGTAAACTTTAGTGAATCAACAATGCGTGTTAAAGAAGATGTCTTTAAGCAGAAAGACACGTAAAACAAGGTATGTGTTGATCGATTGATGAAATGTTGTGACCAGAGGCTCTCAGGAACCTACCAGTACATTCCCCACAGAGCGACGCTTCGATATTCACTAATTCAGTGTTCACAGTAACTATGCAGAACATAACTACCACGAACAATGAGAATCAATCATATTCTGTTCCAATCAGCTCTTACAGTGGCTCTTTCTCTCCACAGTCACACCAGAGTGTTTAGACTCTTATTGTTCTTGATTTCCTGCCTCCATGATCTACCTACCTATGCTGTTGAACCCTGAAAGTCATTACTGTTTGCTATCGAAAAAGAGCTGAGGGAAAAAAAAAACAAAGATTTTCCAATCTCTCTATTATGAATAAGAAGAAAAAGGAGTGAGAGCGTGTAATTTCGCGCTCTATTGTTGGGTCTATCTTTTTACCACTTCAGTTTTTCAGCCATTATCTATTCGGAGCTGATTTTCAGAGAAAAACCAAGTTGCTCTCTAATAGCAAGCATACATACACTCTGGTGGCCAAGGGCCTCCAGCAGTTCTAGCTGGTGGTATCACTTGAAGCAGACAATACCAAATTTTCTCCTCTCTCCCTTTCTATTAAATACTCACACACACACACAGGAACGCACACACAGAGAGAGAAACACACAAAGGGTTCTGCCCATTTAAGACAATTTATATTCAACTTCATTAATTCATTTAATGAACGTTTATCTATCTGTTGTGAACTATGTAATTCATTGTGGGAGATAAAAAGATGCCTGCGATCCAGATGAGGTCCTCAGGGAACTTCAGGTCTAATGGAGCAGTAACTAAGAGAAATTGGGGAATACTAAAGAAAAGAAATAAATAAAAACAGTGGTGTGTGCTTATTCCTGGCCCCCTTTACATTACTGCTTCTTGGCTAGATGAAACTAGATGCCTGTAAGCAGAAATGCCTGCAAAATGGCAAAGGAGGGGTGGGGGAATTTGCACGTGTCCCTGTGTATATGTATCCTCAGCTCCCCTGTGACCTGAGGGGAACCTGTACAAAAATGTTCTAGGCAAGGAGACGACTTAAAAAGAATATGAAGTAAGACCTGTGTGTAGGCTCCTGGTTGCCATTTTCTTCAGCTTTGATTGGAAGTTCTTTCATATTACCTTGTGAACACTTTTAAAATGTCACACATTTTAGCTTTGCTTCTAAGATCAGTAAAACTCTGTAATTTACTTAAAAGCCGCTGGCAATTTATCTTGTCACGTACTGCACTATTAGGAAATCAAGAGATGGCACTGAATTTATTGGAGATATCAGAGTATTAATTCTCAGTAAGAATCTAAAATTCATCATATTCTTTTCTTCCTGATTTTGCATAATGCCGTTAACTTTCACTTGTAGAACATTAGGAGAAGCTGAAGACTGGTTGGCAGAATGGAAGCCTCTGGTTCATGGAATTCGCTGGAAGAGTTATGCTTCTTCTGGGGTTTCTACTGTCTTCCTCCTTGTATGTAAAACTCTGTTAAATGAAATGAGCCCTTAGACCTTGTCCCCTTGAAAAATCATCTGAGCCCATCTGGACTTGATGCAAGATGTCCTTCTCAATTCTAAGAACTCAGATTCGCGCACAAGAGAGAACAAAAAATACAGAGACAAAGGAAAACAGAAAAGAGTCCATCAAACAGCGTTAGGGAGAGAGAGAGAGAAAAGCGTCGGTCGCAGCTGTACAACTGCCACAGTAACACATTGTGTCTACACTCAACCTACTTCCAGAAGTCGTTTGAGACGACCTACAAAGTTAAACATTAAATAATTAAAATAGCGATCAAAATTTGAAAAAATTAATAATAAAGGGGAAGCAGTTATTAAAGCCGGAAAACACTGACCAAGGATAATTGTGAAAACGGAACGTCACAATTTAACTGAGCTTCCTGCAGCCAAAGCAAAAGTTGGAAATCCATAAAACACAAATCTTTCGTTAGCCTGTTAGTGCAGAAAAAACTATTACATTTGGAGATTTCTCTTCCTCTTAGAGTTTGGTCCCATAATAAGAAGTGCACTGGATGAAGCGTGATTACAGCAGTCATGTCAAATCAAGTGTCCTCCCACTGCCTTCAGCCGTGTGAACAGAGCACAGTCACTGTCCATCGAAGCATTTTTTATTGGACGGTGGAAGTGACACAGTGGGTATTACACTCTGAAGGTGCAGGTGCCAGGTACCACGGCGCCTCAGCACTCGTGATGTCTGTCTCCCGACTTACCCTGTGGGCCTGGGGCAGCAGCTGGTCTGCAGCTTCTCCAGCTTCCACTGGATCTTGTTTTTCAGCTTCTTTGCATCCTAAATCAGGCGTGCGTGTGTGTGTAGTTCTATGGCAAAGGACTCAAGTTTCGATTGCAGGTCACCAGTGCCGTCAGAGTCAGAGGTGGTGAGAGATATGGTTTGTAATTTATTCTTGTGGATTCCGATTTGTTCCTGTAAGTTTCAGTTTGTCTGCATTCTTCCCCACTTCGCTTCTAGTTTTTCTTCCTGACAGTTGGTTTGACCTGGAGGAACTTTATTCCCACCACCAGAGTCAGAGTAAACAGTCTTCTATAAACTTCTTCACCAGCTCCTATAAATGTGTAAGGGCTAGTTCCTATAATAAATCCCTTACTTAATGTCATTCTTAGTTCTTCTTGCTTGATCAAACCCTACCTGATACCTAAGCTGGTGCCTGGAATTGGGATACTGTCAAAATTAAAACATGTGGCATTCTGTCTCACATTAGCTAATGCGGAGGGGGTTAGCTAATGTATTTACAGATTTACAGATTTAGAGAAAATGTCCTTGAGTTACTGCATAAAGAAGCCACTTCTATACCTGTACTTGATTTGGATGAAGAGATCCTGGATTTCATGATGATCCTGTAATGATATGGTCCCTCTCAGAATCATGACATTTTAAAAATAGTTTTAATGAATTGCCATTTAAAATCTTATGGATTTGTGTGTGTGTGTGTGTTGTGCGTGTAAGAGAGGAGATTTGAGGAAATGTTCCAAAGATCATCTGAAAGAAAAAAAAGAAATAGGATTGGCCAAAAAATTTTTGAAAAAATTAAGCATAACGATGGAGGAATTTATGAGAATTGAAACATATGTTAAAGCTGCAGTAATTAAAATGGTGATACTAGCACAGGTCAATAAGGCACAAGAGAGAAACAAACCAAGAGAGAGGAGACTTCATCTTTCACTTCAAGATGGAGTAAAAATTAATCACAATAAATAGATTATTTTCAAATAACTATAAATTTAGCTAACTAAAGCCTTAAAATAAAGTCTATGGCTGCAACCCTAGAGTAATCTACCATAGTCTCTCACTTCACATATCTCACATATCTTTCATATCACTTTCAGGCTTAAAACTCTCCACAAGATTCTGTTTTTTATTTTGAAATCCAAACTCCTCGTGATGAGCCATAAAGCACCATGGGATGTGATCCTGTTATCCCTCTGACATCACTTCCTGTATCATCTGACATGTTTGAGTCACACTGGCCTTCCCATCATGGGACACACCAAGCTTGTTCTCATTTCGAAGTCCTTTCATTTGCGGTTATTCTCTCTACCTGCCTTGAGGCTTCCCTAGACGTGCCTGGGGCTGTCTCTGTCTCATCATTTGGCTGCATTTCCAGTATTCTCTCCTCAAGTCTTCCCTTGTCACTGAGTTTAAACATGCACTCCGTCACATGAACAGGCACACAATTTTCAATTGTCCTATTATATTTTCTTCATGAACTTATCACTATCTGAAAACAATTTAGTTAGTTAACTGTTTACGTTGTTTATTGTGAATCTAGCACCACCAGATTGTAAACTCAGTCAGGGGAGGGACTTCGTCTCTATCATTTTTACAACCCCAGGAGCTAGAACACGGTCTGCCGCATAGTAGGTGTTCAATAGAAATTTCCTGAATCCTTTCATGATAAGGATAGTCTTTCCAACTTACAAACTGAAGAGAATTTAATCAAAACGATTGAGAAACTTGATTGTAACCTTTTTTTAAATTAAGATTTTACTTTTTTTCGAGTAGTTTTAGATTCACAGCAAAATTGAGGGGAAGGTACCCTCACACATGCACAGCCTCCCCCATTATCAACATCCCCCACCAGAGTGGTACATTTTTTACAATTGATGAACCCACGTTGGCAAATCATAATCACCCAAAGTCCATAGTTTATATTACAGCTCACTCTTGGTGTTATACATTCTATGGGTTTGGACAAATGTATAATGACATGTATCCTTCATTATGATACTGTATCATATAGGGTATTTTCACTACCCTAAAAATCCTGTGCCCCATCTGTTTATCCTTCCTCTCCCTCCAAAGCCTGGCAATCATTGATCTTTTACTGTCTCTATAGTTTTGTCTTTTGCAGAATATCACATAGTTGGAATCATATAGTATGTAGCCTTTTCAGATTGGCTTCTTTCACTTAATAATATGCTTTTTAGGTTCTTTCATGTCTTTTAATGGCCACACATGTCTTTTTTAGCGCTGAATAATATTCCATCGTCTGGCTATACCACAGTTTATTTATCCATTCACCTATCAAGGACATCTTGGTTGCTTCCAGATTTTGGCCATTATGAATAAAGCTGAAGTAAACATCCATGTGCAGGTTTTTGTGAGGACAGAAGTTTGCAACTCCTTTGGGTAAACAGCAGTGGCATGATTGCTGGATCATATGGTAAGAGCATTAGTTTTGTAAGAAACTGCCAAACTGTCATCCAAATTGGCTGTACCATTTTGCATTCCCGCCAGCAATAAAATGAGTTTCTGTTGTTCCAAACCCTCGCCAGCATTTGGTATTGTCATTTTTCTGGATTTGTCCATTAGTTTGCATTTCCTACTTTAGACTTTAAAAAAATATGTACATAAGAAACATCAACAATGAAATTATAAGGCAAACAATAAACTAAGAAAAGCATTTGCAAAATGTTTTTCAAAGAGTTAATACATTTTAATATGTACTTAATGTAATATGAATCAGTAAGATAAATATTAACACCCCAAAAGATAATGATTTTAAAATATATGGTGAATAGACAGGAAAAAGAATACAGAGAGCGTATAAACATAGAAAGTATTTGATCTTATTATCCAAAAACAACACTAGAACAACGAAATTCCATTTTTACTTAGCTAGAAATAAAATGTATATGTATATATTGTATATATAGAGACATTAAAAATACTTCTGGAAGGAATGGTAAATTGCTACAAAAGCCTTAAAAGCGTTCATATACTTTGACCCTACAATTCCACCTGTATGAATTCACCTCAAGGAAATAATCAATGATGTACCAAAGGTTTATAGACAAAAATATTTACTGAAACATCATTTATAAATTAGCAATAGATTAAATTTTCAACAATACATTGCTTGTTAATTTATAGTGCATTTAAGTATTTAAATGTTGGGCAGACATTTAAAGTCATATTCACAGAAAATTCACAAAGAATGTAAATAAAATAAACCAATTTTATATAGCTCCAAAGGAAAGCAGGATACAAAACTGTATATTGTATTTCATATGTTCTTAATTTTGTGAGAAACACATCCGTATTTCCACGCATGTATTTTTCATGAATATGTGCACACAAAACTAACTGGAAGGAAGTAAACTAAAGTGTTGACAGTCATTGTCTGAGGCTGGTAAGACTGTGACTAATTTATATTTTTGGCATTATAGTTTTTGTATTTTATAAATTGTTAATAAACCCCTATTACTTTTATGATAATTTTTAAAAGAAAACAAATAATGTGATAAACTATCTGTCCTGCTAAAAACATTAGAGTTATTCACCCATGATTACACGGTGCATCATGACAGAAATCAGAGAGTTTTGATTCTTGAAGCCTGAGCTTTAGCCACTGGAACAAACTTGACTTTTCTGCATTAGGACTCATCTATGATTCCTAACATGTCTGCGAGGCTTTATACTTAGGAAACGGAAAGTGACATCGGTACAAACTTAATTAAGCAGATCACATGATGCATTAGAGGGCAAACTGCCACACTCGATTTAGCCAAATCTAAACTCAGATTCAAAAATGAACTTATTTGTAGCAAGCCATAGGAAAAATCACAGCTGTATAGAAATCTCCTGTTTCAGTACGCAAGCAATGGGGACAGCTAAAAGTAAATTAATTGTATCTTTTCATCTGATATATTTGATTTAATTTGCCTCCTCAATTCTTTTGAGATTAACTAGTTATTGTTATAGTTTGGAATCCAGACCTTTGCTGTAGGAATCAATCTGAAACCTATATTTTATATCCTTTAACTGATATAAAATCACTTCTTCATAACTATTCTCATTTCTCTTGGAGTTGGAATAAATGGAACAGAATTTGAGTTCAGAGCTCACAGAATTAGATTTATCAAATAGAGTGTTGAAATAATGTTATGCATTTGAGATAACCCGGGCTTCACTGAGGAGAGAGGTTGCAGCGCTTAGGATCGAGACTGGTTCAGAGGCGGTCTAACAGTCTTCTGTTACTGCGCTCACAAAGCTCAGGTATTCATTCAGCAGACGCTCATGTAGCCTTGCTGTACAAAGACGATCCCCTAGGTGCTGGGAGAACTAGATAGATAAGTTTCGTGCTTTCAAATATTCCTGTATTGTACATATATATAGATAGATAGAAATACTATAAATATGTGAGTATAAATATTAGGAATGTATCTATTAATTACATACATAATAACAATAGTAATTTTTGGAGAGAGATAAATGCTATAGATAAAGTAAAATAGGGTTATGGGATAGAGAGTTAGCTGGGGGGAACTTTCGATCAAATTCTGTATTAATTTCCAGCATTGCTGTATAAATTATCACAAACTGAATTGCGTAAAACAACAGAAACGTATTCTCTCATAGCTCTGGAGGCTGGAAGTCTGAAATCAAGATGCTGGCAGGGCCGTGCTGCCCCCACAGGCTCTGGGGGAGGATCCTTCCTGCCTCTTCCAGCTTCTGGTGGTGGCCGGTGGTCCTTGGCTTGTTAGATGCATCACTCCAGTCTCTGCCTTAGTCTCCACATGGCGTTCTTCCTTGTGTCTGTGTCCAAATTTTGCCTTTTCTTGTAAGGACACCATCAATGGGTTAGAGCCAAACCTAATCCAGTCTGGCCTCATCTTAGCGTGATTATATGTGCAAAGACTCTGTTTCAAATAAGGTCACGTTCACAAGCTCTGGGAGTTAGGACTTCAACATACCTTTATCGGGGACACAATTCAACCCATAATAAATGCTAAGAGAAGGCCCTTATGGGAAGAGGGCATTAGAAATGGAATCTGACTGATGAGAAAAAGGAATGCACATGGTGGTCTGAGAGGAAAAGGATTCTATGCAAAGGGCATGGTAAAGCGGGAGCTCTGTTAACACAAGAAGGGGCAGAAAGGCCGGTGCGGACAAAGGAGAGAGAAAGAGGAGGAGACAGAAAGAAACAAGGCCATATATATGAGCAGGGACCAAATTACAGTGAGCTATGCAAGCTCACATAAAAAACTTCAAATTTTATTCTATTCAGTGGAAAGCTGCTGGAAGATTCTATCCAGGGAAAAATTATGATGAGATTTATGCTTTAAAAGAAACATTCTAGGTGTTGTGCATGAGAATAGTAAAGAAACTTTTGTGGTAGAAATGAGGGCTTTGGATTCAGGTAGATCCAAGCAAAAACTGAGACCCTGTGCATTTAATTATTAAACAGCCTGTTTCCACACATATCCAACTACCCATCTCAAAGGACCCTGAAGACAATTTGTGAAGTGTATGAATGATGCCTGGAAGAGGCGGACTCATGAAATATGACTTTCCTGTCCTCTTTCCTCTACCCGGACTTGGAGCGCTGCTTGCCAGGTGCTGATTATGTACGGTAATCCTTTATCTAGTGTTAAATTCCAGACAGTAATTTTTCAGACTTTAACTTTTCCCCAGAATTTTTCTTAAAAAGAAACGAATTCTCCCTCTCCTATCAATACCATCAAAGCAAAAATAAGTGAAAAGTCAAGAGAGAAGCTATGCCCAGGAGTATAGCAACAACGTTAGGAGAACTTCTAATTTGTCTGCTTAAAAAGATGATTGTATGTCTGAGCCAGAGGCCGGAGGCAGACAATGAGGCATTTCACTGTCCCTTGCTGTTCTGGGGGTCTCTGAAAAACCCAAGTCCTGGGTCCACTGCAGCCACTCAGGCCTCAGAGAAACAATAGCAAACGTGCAGAGAGAGGGCAAATTGAGCCCCATGGCCCAGGACTCTGCTTTATCCCACATCGTTTTTCTAAGAGACCACGGCCCTTCTCAGCTCTAAAATGCAATGATTATGGTATTTGGTTTTAGTGTAAGGGGTCCAATAACAAGGCCATTCTCAAAATACCTGTTAAATAGATGGTATCCTTCATGATTTTACTGGCTTCTAAGCAAGCAGAAAACTGTGAACTAAGCTTGAGATTTGGGCGGCATTCTATTCTTCTTTTTTTAAGTGTCATCCTTTATCAGTGACTTCCTGCCAGGAGTACAAAGAGGAAGGGAGGTGAGGACCCTAGAGCAGCCAGATTCCATTTTTGCAAAGTCTGAACCTTTCCTACAGCCCCAGGGACTTGGGACTCAGAGAGAAGCCTCTGGCTGTGCTCGCCTACTTCCTTCTGGGTTAGGAACTGGGGCTGAAGACTCTTGCCAAGAACTGCGGTGCCTTTGGGACACAGAGCTGGATTGGACCAGAGGAAAGTCCGGGAACTTGGCGTTCTGAAGTGTCTTTAAGGTTAGACAAACAGAAAGCTGGAAATGAGCTGGGAACTGGAGATAGAAGCCACCGTAGTTCAAGTGAGTGTAGCTCACTACGGGGCGAGGCACATTTCTTTTGAAAGTCAAAAGCAAGAAGGCGTCACCCTAGACACTTAGAGACCCTCTACATATACTTTGTGACTTATTGATAACTCCTATTGGTCAGGAGAATAATCTTGTAAGGATCAATAGTTAAGCTACAGAGTAGAAATTGTGGCCAGGAAGGAGAGCTGGCTGTGTGCTTTCATCGACTGCAGAAAGCTGAAGGTCTGCATTACGCTAGGGGAAAAATATGGCCTCAATACAGATATCCTCTCTAAAAGCTACCAGAGAAAATTTGTCTTATTTGCCTTAGAGTGCAAAGTGCTGATTCTTGCTTCTGCTGGACAGTAAGTTTGAATGACAGGGAAGGCATTCCTCACCTGGACAGAAGCAGGAGGAGGAGTCTGAGACACTCAGGACAAATTCTGTCCACTACCCCAAAGTGCAGGAGGTCAGCTGTTGGTTTGTTTTAACCCTTGCTGAGCTGCCAGAACACAGCTTGTGCCCCTCAGAAAACTGCCTCGCCTTCCGGAATCTAATCTGTAAACGGGTATGGTGGTGCCAATCTGGTCACAAAATCTATATGATAGGACAGACAGTGTGGCTCTGTCAACATTTCAGTTGAATTCATTTTTATTGCTAGAGGAATTATTTAATGCACAGCAAAACTCAGAACATAATTAACTGGAAACAACATTTAACAAGATTTGAGAGCATGTGTAGAACACTATCTCTTGAAAAGAAAAAGACAAAAGACAACATAGGAAGTTGACACCAGGAACTTTTCAAAAAGAAAAATTATAGGAAAGTTAATACACTCTAATGGCTCAGTAAACATTTGTCAGTATTGTTCAATGACCATGGACCAACTCATCAATGTTCAAAACAAAAACAGGCAAGGTTCAGGGACCACGATCCATTTCCTCTTCATTTGAGCCATAAAATTCATAATGAATTCTTATTGAGTGCTAATCTCTGAATGATCCTGAAACACATGAATATGTTAAAGGCTACTTTTCCTTATTTCCAGGCTATCTTAGGTTTGACATACTTGAGCAGAAAAGTAGGTTTACCTCTAGCGACACAAGCTTAGATTTTACAGCAGTTGTGCAAATTTCCAAATATTTTAGGAACTGTCATATTCACGTGTAAACAAATACTAAGTTACCTAAGGGTCGGTTTTTCACCCCAAACTTTTGAAAACAGGTGCCTGCTGAGTGTCTTGGGAGTCTAGATGCACTTTGTCAACTTTCATGACCTCCAAACCATACTCAACATTGCCATCATCTCTGTCATGGCTCCCTTCTTCTTACATTCCTCTTTTCTTCAGTCAGAAGGATGCTCACTGATCTTGGGACAAGAATGGAAGAGCTCAGTGAGAACTTCAACAAATAATTGGAAAATATAAAAGAAGAACCAATCAGAAATGAAGAATGCAATGTAAGAAATGAAAAATTCACAAGAGAGACTCCAAAGCAGATACAGAAGAAAGGATGGGTGAGCTGGATGAAAGACTAGAGGAAATCACCCTTGCTGAACAGATAAAAGAAAAAAGAATTGAAAAGAATGAGGACAGTCTAAGGGACCTCTGCGACAACATCAAGCACACTAACATCTGTATTACAGGTGTCACAGAAGGAGAAGAGAGAAACAAAGGGGCAGAGAATCTATTTGAAGAAATAATAGCTGAAAATTTTCCTAACCTAAGAAAGGAAACAGAGGGTCTGTCCTGGTGGCGCAGCAGTTAAGTTCGCACGTTCCACTTCCTGGCAGCCCGGGGTTCATTGGTTCAGATCCTGAGTGCAGACATGGCACCACTTGGCAAAAGCCATGCAGTGGCAGGCATCCCATGTATAAAGTAGAGGAAGATGGGCACGGATGTTAGCTCATGGCCAGTCTTCCTCAGCAAAAGGAGGAGGATTGGCAGTAGTTAACTCAGGGCTAATCTTCCTCAAAAAGTAAGAAAGGAAACAGACATCCAGGTACAGGAAGCACAGAGAGCATCAAACAAGATAAATCCAAAAGGCCCACACTAAGACACGTTATAATTAAAATGTAAAGAAACAAAGATAGGGCCGGCCCCGTGGCCAAGTGGTTAAGTTCACATGCTCCACTTTGGCAGCCCAGGGTTTTACCAGTTTGGATCCTGGGAGTGGACATGGCACCACTCATTAGGCCATGCTGAGGCGGTGTCCCACATGTCACAACCAGAAGGACCCACAACTAAAATATACAACTATGTACCAGGGGGATTTGGGGAGAAAAAGCAGAAAAAAAAGAAGATTGGGAACAGCTGTTAGCTCAGGTGCCAATCTTTAAAAATAAAATAGAAAGAAAGATTAAGAAAGAATCCTAAAAGCCGCAAGAGAAAGGCAACAAATTACGTACAAAGGAAACACCATAAGGCTATCAGCTGACTTCTCAGCAGAAACCTTACAGGCTAGAAGGGAGTGGTACAATATATTTAAAGTGCTGAAAGGAAAACACCTACAGCCAAGAGTATTCTACCCCACAAGGTTATCATTCAGAATGGAAGGAGAGATAAAAAGTTTCCCAAACAACCAAAAACTAAAGGAGTTTATCACCAAGAAACTAGCCTTACAAGATATACTAAAGGGACTTATTTAAGTAGAAAAGAGAAGACTACAAATAGGAATAAGAAAATTACCAAAATGAAAAAAAAAACAATAAAATCACTGGTAAAGGAAAATATACAGTAAAGGTAGCAGATCAACCACCTATGAAGCTAATATGAAGGTCAACTGACAAAATCCTAAAATTATCTATTTCCATTATAAGAGAGTAACAGATACACATGCACAAAAAAAGAGGTTAGATACAGTATGATATCAAAAGCATAAATGTGGTAGGAAGGGAGTAAAAGAGTAGAGCTTTTAGCAAGAGGTCAAACTAAAGAAACCATCAACTTAATACAGATTGCTATAAACATAGGTTATTATATAGGAACCTCAAGGCAATCACCAATGAGAAACCTATAATAAATATACAAAAATTAAGAGAAAGGAACCTAGACATAACACTAAAGAAAGCCATCAAACCACAGGAGAGGAGAGCAAGAGAAGAAGAATGGAACAGAGAAGAACTACTAAAGCACCTAGAAAAAAAGTAACAAAATGGTAATAAGTACATTCTTATCAATAGCTACTTTGAATGTCAATGGACTAAATGCTCCAATCAAAAGACATAGGGTAGCTGACTGGATAAAAAAAACAAGACTCATCTATATGCTGCATACAGAGACACACTTCAGACCTAAAGGCACTCACAAAATGAAAGTGAAGGGATAGAAAATGATACTCCATGCAAATGGCAAAGAAAAAAAAGCTGAGGTAGCAATATTTACATCAAACAAAACAGACTTTAACACAAAAACTATAACAAGAGACAAAGGAAGGCACTACATAATGATAAAGGGAACAAGCCAATAAGAGGATATAACAGTTGTAAATGTCTATGCACCCAATAGGAGCACATAAATATATAAAGCTATTATTAACAAACATGAAAGGAGAAATAGACAGTAACACAATAATAGTAGGGGACTTTAACACTCCACTTACATCAATGAATAGATCACCCCAACAGAAGATCAATAAGGAAATATTGGCCTTAAATGACACATTAGACCAGATGGACCGAGTAGATACATACAGAACGGTCCACCCAAGAACTGCAGAATACCCATTCGTTTCAAAAGCACATGGAACATTCTACAGCATAACCACACATTAGGCCTCAAAACAAATCTCAATAAATTTAAGAAGATCAAAACAATACCAAGCATCTTTTCTGACCACAACGGTATGAAACTAGAAATCAAGTATTGGAAGAAAATTGGAAAAACCACAAATATGTGGTGACTCAATAGAATGCTACTGAACAACAATTGAGTCTATGAAGAAATCAAAGGAGAAATCAAAAAATACCTGGAGACAAATGAAAATGAAAATACAACATGCCAAAATTTATGGGACACAGGAAAAGCAGTTCTATGAGGAAAGTTTATAGCAATACAGGCCTACCTCAACAAAGAAGAAAAATCTCAAATAAACAATCTGACAGTGCACCTAAGGAACTGAAAAAAGAAGAACAAATCCCAAAATCAGTAGAAGGAAGGAAATAATAAAAAATCAGAGCAGAAATAAGTTAAATAGAGACTAAAAAAACCATAGAAAAAATTAATGAAACCAACAGCTGATTCTTTGAAAAGACAAATAAAATTGACAAACCTTTAACTAGGCTCACCAAGAAAAAAATAGAAAAGACCCAAATAAATAGAGTGAGAAATGAAAGACGAAAAATTACAATGGACACCTCAGAAACACAAAAGATTATAGAGAATACTATGAAAAGCTATACTCCAACAAATTAGATAATCTAGAAGAAATGGATTAATTCTTAGCGTCATACAACCTTCCAAAACTGAATCAAGAAGAAATAGAGAATTTGAATAGACCGATCACCAGTAAGGAGATCAAAACAGTAATCAAAAACCTCGCAAAAAATAAGACTCCAGGACCAGATGGCTTCCCTAATGAAGTCTACCAAACATTCAAAGAAGACTTAATATCTATCCTTCTCAAACTCTTCCAAAAAAGAGAAGAGGAGGGGAAGTTTCATAACTCATTCTACAAAGTCAACATTGTCCTGATACCAAAACCACACAAGTACAACACACACAAAAAAAATTACAGGCCAATATCACTGATGAACATCAATGCAAAAGTCCTCAACAAAATGCTGGCAAATCGAATATAACAATACACTAAAAATATCATACATCACGATCAAGTGGGATGTATTCCAGGGATGCAGGGAAGGTTCAACATTTGCAAATCAATCAACGTGATACAACACATTAACAAAATGAAGAATAAAAATCACATGATCATCTCAATAGATGCAGAGAAAGCATCTGACAAGATACAGCACCCATTTATGATGAAAACTCTGAGTAAAATGGGTATAGAAGGAAAACACCTCAACAAAATAAAGACCATATATGACAAACTCACAGCTAATATCATTCTCAATGGAGAAAAACTGAAAGCTATGCCTCTAATAATAGGAAACAGAAAAGGATATCCACTTTGCCACTCTTATTTAACGTAGTATTGGAAGTCCTAGCCAGAGCAATCAGGGAAGAAAAGGAAACAAAAGGGATCCACATTGGAAAGGAAGAAGTGAAACTGTCACTATTTGCAGGTGACATGATTTTATACATAGAAAACCCTAAAGAATCCATCCACCAAAAACCTTTTAGAAATAATAAATGAACACAGTAAAGTTGCAGGATACAAAATCAACATACAAAAATCAGTTGCATTTCTGTACACTAACCATGAAGTAGCAGAAAGAGAAATTAAGAATACAATCTCATCTACAATTGCAACAAAAAGAATAAAATATCTAGGAATAAACTTAACCAAAGAAGTGAAAGACCTGTATGCTGAAAACTATAAAACATTGTTCAAAGAAATAGAAGACACAAAGAAATGGAAAGATATTCCAAGCTTGTGCATTGGAAGAATTAGCATAGTTAAAATGTCCACAATTCCTAAAGCAATCTACAGATTCAATACAATCCCTATCAAAGTTCCAACTTACATTTTTCACAGAAATAGCACAAAGAATCCTAAAATTTATGTGGAACAACCAAAAACTGAAAATAGGCAAAGGAATCCTGAGAAAAAAGAATGAAGATGGAGGTATCACACTCCCTGATTTTAAAATATACTACAAGGCTAGTGTAACCAAAACAGCATGAGACTGACACAAAAACAGACACACAGATCAATGGAACAGAACTGAGAGCCCAGAAATAAACCTACACATCTATGGACAGGTAATTTTCTTTTTTTTTAAAGATTGGCACCTGAGCTAACAACTCTTGCTAATCTTCTTCCTTTTTTTCCCCCTGCTTTTTCTCCCCCAAAGCCCCAGTACATAGTTGTATATAATTTTTTAGTTGTGGGTCCTCCTAGCTGTGGCATGTGGACACCACCTCAACGTGGCCTGATGAGCGGTGCCATGTCCGCGCCCAGGATCTGAACAGGTGAAACCCTAGGCCGCCAAAGGCGGAGTGCGCGAACTTAAAACCATGAGGTTGGCCCCCTAATTTTCAACAAGGCAACCAAGAACATATAATGGAGAAAGGAAAGCCTCTTCAATAAATGGTGTTGGGAAAACTGGACAGCCACATGCCAAAGAATGAAAGTAGACCATTATCTTTCACCATACACAAAAATTAACTCAAAATAGACAAAAGATTTGAATGTAAGACCTGAAAGCATGAAACTTCTATAAGAAAACACAGACAGTACACTCTTCAACATCAGTCTTAGCGGTGTACTTTCAAGTACCTTGTCTGACCAGGCAAGGGAAACAATAGAAAACATAAACAAATAAGACTACATCAAACTAAAAAGCTTCTGCACAGCAAAGGAAACCATTGACAAAACTAAAAGACAACCTAACAATTGGGAGAAGATATTTGCAAACTGATAAGGGGTTAATATCCAAAATATATAAAGAATGCATGTATCTCAACAACAAAAAGTCTAACAACTCAATTAAAAAAGGGGCAAAAGATCTGAACAGGCAGTTCTCCAAAGAAGATATCCAGATGGCCAACAGACACATGAAAAGATGTTCAACATCGCTAATTATCAGGAAAATGCTAATCAAAACTACAATGAGATATCACCTCATGCTCATCAGAATGGCTATTATTAAAAAGATAGGAAATCAGTGCTGGAGAGGATGTGCAGAAAGGAAACTCTCATACATCAGTGTTGGGAGTGCAAACTGGTGCAGCCACTATGCAAAACAGCATGGAGATTCCTCAAAAAATTCAAAATAAAACTACCATATGATCCAGCTATTCCACTGCTGGGTATTTATCCAAAGAACATGAAACACGAGTGCATAAAGATACACGCACCCCTATGTTCATTGCAGCATTATTCACAATAGCCAAGACTTGGAAGCAATCTAGGTGCCCATCAAGGAACAAATGGATAAAGAAGATGTGGTATATATACACAATGGAATACTACTCAGTCATAAAAAAGGGATGAAATCTGGCCATTTGTGACAACATGGATGGAACTTGAGGGTATTATGCTTAGTGAAATAAGTCACAGGGAGAAAGTCAAATACTGCATGATCTTACTCATAAGTAGAAGATAAAAACAACAACAAACAGTTACATAGAGACAGAGACTGGATTGGTGGTTGCCAGAAGGGAAGTGGGGAGGGAGGAGGGAAAAAGGTGTGATTACGCATGTGTGTATGCTGATGGATTGTAATTAGTCTTTGGGTGGTGAACGTGATGTAATCTACACAGAAATCGAAATATAATGGTGTACACCTGAAATCCGGAATCTTACCTCAACAAAAAAAATTAACACTAATAATAAATAAATAAATAAATTACTCCCCTCTCCCCAAAAATGGTCAAATTCATAGAAAGAATAGAATGCTGGTTACCAGGGGCTGAGGGGTGGGGAAACAGGGAGAGGTTGGTAAAAGGTACAACTTTCAGTTATAAGATGACTAAGGTGTGAGAATCTAATGTACAACATGGTGACTATAGTTGATAACACTGTATTATGTAACTGAAATTTGCTAAGAGAGTAGAACTTGTGTTCTCACCAAAAAATTCCAAAGGGTAAACATCTGAGGTGATGCAGGTGTTAACTGACTTGGTGTTGAGAACCCTTTCACAATGTATACACATATGAAATCATCATGTTGTACACTTTAAATGTATGACAATTTTATTTGTGAGTTGTGCCTCAATAAAGCTGAAAAAAATAAAAGGAAAAAAATTAAAACAAATAAAAACAAAAGTTCCCCAAATAATTATAGTGTTAGCAGAAGTACTGGATTGTCTGTCACTCCAGGGTGACTATGTGGAAGGTTTTTCTTATACACAATTATCAAAAATAACAGCAGCAACAAAGCAACAACGAGTTATGGAAAAGTTTATTGAAGAAAAAGAGGAGGATCTCGTTGCTCAGCATTGGAGGGGAGTTAAAATGGTCCACTCCAATGGTTTTCACACTGCAAGTTGTGACTCGTTCGTGAAGTTATGGAGTCAGTTTAATGGGTTGTGACCAGCCATTTTTAGAAGACGAGAGGATAGAACACAATAGAATGGAAAACTTAGCGCATAAATCTAGCAAGTTTAACTGTCTTTTTGAAATGTGTGTTTCAGTGATATATATATATATACATTATTTATATATATCTCTGACATATGTATGTTTATGTACAATAACTGAAACAAAAATGTGACACACTTTTATGTGTGTGTGTGACTTGGTGACACAGGCTATACAACAAAGGCAAAAGTAAAATAAGTAAAAGGGAGCACTGGTCTAGTCCCACTACCTGCATGCCTGTACAATGTGCCTCCTAAGTGGTCGTCTTGACTGTCCTTGAACGTTCTCACTACTTATTCTCTCTTTGAATAAGTGCCTTTAATTGTGCTGAGTCAAAATCTGTCTTCCTGGGGCTTACTTATTGTACTGGCCTTACTTCTACCCCTGGGCACTTTTCAGACAAGCCTGACGTCTCTTCCACATAATAACCCTTCAATATTTAAACTGAGATGTGTTGTCCCTGCTAAGAATTTATATATATATATATCACTTCACCTTGTGAAGAACTCCAAGGCTCCAGCTGTCCCTCATTGGTTTTGGGAACCTTCGCTGACAGCTCGCTCTATGCCCCCACAAGTTTCGGCTGCATATGGTTCTTGAAAAGTCATACAGAATTACGTCAGTCTGAAGAGAGAGGAGCCAGGGTGACTGTACTCTGCTCTGGAAAAGAAAATAGAGGAGGAGCTTTTGGGGTGGCCACGTGTATCATTTGCAGCACTACATCTGGAATCCGGGCAGCACATGCGAGAGTCCTCCTTGCTTCCAGCAGCTCCACTTTGAGAATGACTGAAATATGCCAGTGTCACAACTCTCAGAAGCACGCACTGAGTGGGTGGGAGCCAGGAGTACGAGGAGATGGTTCACAAAGACTTATTTTGGCTTTAGTCATAGATTTTAGAAACACACACGTTACTATAAATACATACAAATATCTCGTGCTCACTTCCTGAGAAAAACATGTTAGTTTATGTTCATAAGTGTTTTCTTTTTAAAGAAGCTATAAATACCAGGGAGTCAGTATCTGAATCTGAACAGCTAACTAAAATTTTAAAAAAGAAAAAGCTTATCTTCAGTTCCTTTTTTAGGAAACATTGCAAATATAGAGCGATGGCTTAAGCAAAGACAGCTGTTTCATCTCACGTGCAAAAGCATCATTTAAAAAGAGGCACTTTTAAAAAATGGTTTTGGCTGTAATGCTTTTCAATAAAGTTGTGAATTTTTCCCCATATTTTGACTGAAAGGCTTTGAAAATGTACTTCTTCACATTTTTTTTGGAAATTTTATTCCTTCAGAATTTATAATTAGTTCCTCTCTACAGTCAAAAATAAATGTCAGAATCAAAGTTTCTAAATAAAACTACCATTCTATCTCATCAGCAACAATTAAAGATTGAAAATACATTTAATAAAATTTACTGAAAGAAAAATATTTGCTGATTAATTTTAAAAAGGGATTAACCACAACTCCAGATAGAGTGGAAATCTAGATTAACTTTTTTATAAAAATATGGAATATAATAAAGACCCCCAAAACAATTAGTGGAGAGAATGTTTGGCATTTCAGTTGCCAAGTATAAAAAATGGAGATTTTCACATCCACTGAAAAGAAACAAGATGGCCGCTGACCATGTTTCCTCCTTGTGTGTCACTTAGGCTTCTCTAGGCATCAACATTTTCCTTGTGTAAAATTATTCCAAAACTATTTATTTAAAGTTTATTTTGTGCCAGGCATTGTTGTGAGTTCTGGGTTTACGCATAGGTAGGGTAAAGAAATGTTGATTTCTGCAGTCAATGCTGATTTCTTGACAATCATTACTGAGAAAGGATAAAGAATTAAAACTACATTTTTTACTTCTCTTCTGAGCTCCAGATTCGTATATTCAACTATCTTGTTGGCTGTTTCTAAGGCATTTCAGATTTATTGTGTGTGTAGCTGAACTCTTGACCTTTCTCCCAAATCCTCTCCACTTTCACCTGCCCCGATCAGCCTTCCCCACCAAGGAGCCCAAGACTTCACCTAGAAGCCACCGTTGACCCTTGCCCCTCCTCCATTCAATTCATTGCCAAGTCCCTTTGAGTTTATTTCCAAAATACATTTAGAATAATATGCTTGCTATCTGAAACTGTAATTGTTCTCTTTACTTGATATCTTTGACAACCCAACAGCCAAAATAATTTAAAAATTAAATTAAAAGACTCCAGCAGTTTATGTTCCATGCTTAAACCTTTTAGCGACTGCCCATTGCACTTAAGATAAAATTTTAACATGGCCTTCAACACTCTACATCATTTGGCCCCACCTACCAATCTAACACCATCTTCCTCTCTTCTCCTCATTGGTTTCTGTTTTCCACCTGCATTGTCTTTGTGTCTGTCTTCCTGCCCTTCAAACTCATTCTCACCTCAGGGCCTTTACACAGGATTTCCTTCTACGTCCAAAGCTCCTTGCCATGCTCCTTTCCTGGTTAATTCCAACATTTACTTCAAGGAAGACTTTTGATGACTTGAACAATTTAAATGAAGCCTCACTTTGTTTCCTTCTTATGTAACCTGGTGCTTTTCATTTTCTAACACTCATAAAAATTTTCTTCATATCTTTATATGTTTACTTATCTAAAGTCTCTTTTCTTCTCTAGACCTCATGTTCCACAAATACAGGGACCATACCCATTTCTCCCAATGTGCTCTCAAGCATATAGCATTGCATCTGATGCATAGTAAGCATTCAACAATTTACTCGAGAGCAGGTCTATAAATCAGTGAATAAATACATGAAAAGTAAAATGAGTTGTGGTAGAATTTTCAAACTATAGGAGATAAGTACATAAATAATGAGCATAATCAGGAAGGTACGCAATGGTAGAAAAAGACACAGAATTTAGTATCAGAAAATGAGAGTTCCAGGGCCAGCTCTGTCACTGAATTAGCTCCAATATTTTGGGAAACTTAACTTCTGTGATTCTCAGTTTTCTCATCTGTAAAATAAAGACAGTAATACCAGTGATGTTGTGAAAATCAAACGAGATAATATATATGAAAACACTTTGTAAACTGTAATGCAGTCTAAAATTTTTGTTTTTAAAACGAAAATATCCAGGGATAATTCAGTTGAAGTTTAAGGTACAAATTTGCTGTGGCTGGCTTCTGTACTCATATTCAGGAAGTTACCAGGGAGATAAATTGGTACACAAAGGCAGCATTGATGTAAATTCTGTGTGCTTACTTTCTTTCACTTATTCATGTAATAATCCAATAAATATTCATGGGATGCATTCTATCTACTGGCCACTGTACCTTTATATCTCTTGTGCTTTAAAGATGCAAATTAAAGTGTCATAATTTTTCATCTAAAAAGGTAAAACTGGAGTACTGGTGATGCAAACTAAAGAGGAGGTAACCCAGCAAAGCATCAGAAAACCTTCCAAGAGGAGATTTGGGGAATAAAGAACTCTGGAAATGAATTCAAGTTCATCCCTTGGGCAGGTTGTTTAGCCTAATTTCTTATTTGTGCTGAAAATGGAAGTCAATAATATCCATCTCGAGCAATTTAGATAATATGTATAGAAAACTAGGCATGCAAGTCACTTAATAAGTTAGTTTTCTTCTTTCCCTTTGTTTTCTTAAATTTCCTCATCAGACACAAAACTAACCAACCACATTTATTACTGGCAAACAGACATTCAATCTCTTTGTATGATGAAAAAATAACAGAAAACTGGTTCCCAGCAGAAAATACAGTAGTCCAGAAGCTGCCTCTTTAAATAGCCTTCATTATTTCCTGTCTCTACCGCAGAAAGCAAAAATTCTGTAAATTGCCTATATGATATGGTCCTGTGACAAGCAATTTGTGAATCTTGAATCTTTTCAGATCCCATTGTCCACATCATTCATTAAAGTTTTCATACAAAGAAGAGAAAAAACAGGGTGACATCAATAAAAAGCTTTGTAAGCACATATGGAGTTACCTTTGGCAAAGAGCATCAGCAAATCATAACCTTAGGGCTTGTGTCACATTTCTGGGAAACAGAAGTTGACATTATTTCCCCATGGATGGTCTTGTTCTCTAAACAATTTTGAAACACCTTAATCTCTCAAATTCATCTGAATGCTTTCAGGCAGTGCTCAAGGAGAGCTGCTCAAGGTCACGGAGAAACATTTTTCAGGCTTTTTGAAGGCAGAGCTTGTAGCTGATTTCAGAGCAACACAGTATAGTCTAAAAGCATGGGCTTTGGAGTTGAATAGCCCTGGTTTCAAGTTCTTATTGTAGGTGAAGGATTTGCAAGATGAGTTAGTTTCCTATTGCCACTGCAACAAATTACCACAAATTTAGTGGCTTAAAATAACACAAATCCTTCATCTTACAGTTCAGGAGGCCCGAAGTCTAAACGGGTCTGCAGTGATACATTCCTTCCGAAGGATCTAAGGGACAACCTGTTTCTTTGCCTTTTCCAGTTTCTAGAGGCTGCCTGTATTCCTTGGCTCATGGCCCCTTCCTCCATCTTCAAAGCCACCAGTTTAGCATCTTCTTTCCCCTCTGACTCCTGCTTCTCTCTAATAAGGACTCTTAAGATTACATGGGCCAACCTAGATAATCCAAAATAATCTCCATGTCTCAAGATCTTCAGTTTATTTACACCTGGAAAATTCCTTTTGCCATGTAAGCCCCTTTTGCAATATCAGGTTCCTTTTTGTCTATATTCAGAGGTGCAAGGAATCAGAACATGGACACTTTAAGGGACCATTATTTAACCTTCAACAGGGAGTAAACTGTCATTGGCTCGGTTCTCTTATCTGTAACAAGAGGATTGCAATAGTTCCCACTGCATAGGATCATTATGGGAAGTAATTAGAATTGAACACACTGTTATTTAACACTTTATGAAAACACGTTAAGTGAACCAGAAGCTGTAGATGCATTAACGAGAAGGGTAGATTTGATCCCTGCTTTTGATGGAGACAGACTTTAAATGAGTAATCACAAAAATAAATGTATGTTTGAAAACTGTAGTTAAGTGCCGCTAAGAAACAGTAAAGGGTACCCTGGCAAGGAGACTTGATCTAATCTAGAAGGATCAGAGAAGCCCTCACTAGGCAAGTAGCTTTATTTGAAATTTTATGAATAAGTAGGAGTTATCTATCTGAGGTAAAAAGTAGAGAAGAACATTCCAGAACGAGGAAAAGTCTGTACAAAGACCCATGGCCAGAATGAGCATGTGCCCTCCAGGAACTGAAGGCCCAAAAGCATGGGTGGAGAGTGGCAGATTACGATGCTGCAGAAGCAATCAGGGACCAGAGCAAGTCGTGCTTAAAAAGTTATGTTAGGATTGGGGCGCGTATCCTAAGAGCAGGACCAAGAGCTGTCTGATCAGACTGCTTATTAGGAAGCACTGCTCTGGGTGCTGTGTAGAGAATGGGGGGCGAGAGGAAAGCAGGGAATGCCGGGAAAGAGCCTCGGTCACAGGCTTGGTGAGAGAAGATGGAGTGTCACAATGTGGGCTCCCAAGGAAGCAAACTCCAAGAAGGAGGTCAGCAGGCGGGTGATTGATCACGGAGTGCTCTTGGCATCAACGCCTGCAGATGGGAGATGGACAGGATTGGGCAGAGGGAAGTCTCAGCTGACAGTAAAGGATGCTCTGAAGTGTCCATGGCCCTTCAGATTTGGGAGGAGAAGAGTGGGGTTTTACACCCTTGTGTCCATCAGTCACTAGATACCGTTGCAGCAGGAAGTGGGGCCAGCTTCTTCAGTAGTGGCAGTCCCTGAAGGGGGCTGACGGCTGAGCATCTGGGGAAATCTTAAACAGAGTTCCAGGTTGTGCATCGCAGCATCCACCACATGGAGGCTTGCCTAAACAGTGTCAGTAAGAATGGAGAGAGAGTGGATAGAGCTGAGAAACATTTTGTAGACAGACTTGACAAAAGTCAGTGGTAGATATATGGAGGGGATAAACTCAGATGGAGGAGGAAGAGAAGGAGCTATCAAGGATATCAAAGATTGTAGCTGGGTTTCTGGCTTTTATAACTGAGCAAATATTTATATCATATTTATATATGTATTGATTAGTTAAATAAATGAATATATACCTCACAGCACAAGGATAGACTGGGAATCAAAACTTAGGAGTAATTAATGAATAGGGGATAAAAAGCATGAGTTATATAGGAATCGTCTCAAGAAAGAACCATAGCATGAGAAAGTTGACAAAGCTTTGAGGAATGACAGCAACTAAGATGGATTATGCTAATTTCTTGGCACTTGATAAAAACTCAGTAAAAATACTTATTGATATGATAACTATTTTTTAATTTTTTTGTGTGAGGAAGATTGACCCTGAGCTAACACCTGTTGCCAATCTTCCTCTTTTTGCTTGAGGAAGATCACTGCTGAGCTAAATGCGCCAATCTTCCTCTATTTTGTATATGGGACACTGCCACAGAATGGCTTGATGAGCATGTTTAGGTCCGCGCCCGGGATCCAAACCCACAAATCCTGGGCCACTGAACCAGAGTGCGCGAACTTAACCAATATGCCACTGGGCTGTCCCCTAATAGTTTTTCCTAGTAGTGAGGGAGATGGGCTGCTGCAAGACATGCCATATATGCCAGTAAATCCATAGTCATAGTCACAGTCACAGGACATAGGGTCTTCCATGGAAAAACTGGAACAAGCATCAGCTGCCATGTTTGGTGAGTTGAACACCAGCTCACCTAGAAATGCCTTTCAAGGCAGCATCCTTCAGGAAGGAGAGCATGCTGGGCTCCCATCTGTCTTTCATTCCTCACATGGGAGCCTTCAGCAATCCTTTTGACGTAACCTTCTCAACATGCCCAGAATCCGCCCAGTTCTTCCCACCTGTGCGACGACTTCCTTCCTGGCCCTCATCATCTCTTGCCCGGACTCCTCTAAAAGTCTCCTACCCAGTCTTTTTGCTCCCCATGCCCTGCTTGCCTCCCCAAAGTCTATTCTCTACTAAGAAATGACAGCTATTTTTTAAAATTATAAATAAAATCTTGCCATTTCTCTGCTCCAAATTCCCCAAAGACTATCTATCTTCTACAGAGTAAAAGCTGAATCCATGACAAAGCCTACAGGTGTGCTCAACCTGGCCCGCCCTCTTCCCACTGCCCTCTCACCCTGGCCTCACTTCCTCCCACTCTCCCTGGCTCTGCTCCAAGCACACTGACCTCCTGGCTCTTCTTCACACACTCCATGCATACTCTTATCTTCAGGCCTCTACACTTGCTGTTCCCTTCGCCTATGGCACCCTTCCTCTAGACATTGACACAGCTTACTGCCTCACCTCCTTCAGGTCTTTGCACAATGTCACATTAAAAGAAGTGGCTCTTGAATATCCTAGGTTAATTTCAACCCTCCCCTTCTTCTCCTGTACAACTCTGCTTCATTTTTATCCATCATAGGTATTACTTTCTGACACGATCTGTATTATAAATGCACATTGTTCTGTTGTTGATTTCCCGGTAGAATGTAAGCTACATTAAGGTAAGGTAGGGATTTCTTTTGCTGTTTGGTTTGGGTCTGGTTTACTGTTATATTTCCAATACCTAAAAATGTCCTAGCTAAAAGTAGACCTTTAACAAAAACTGATCGAATAAATGAGTGACTAAATCAATGAATATACAAGAAGAGTCTCCACCTCAATTTCCTAGTGAGGTACCTTTCCCCACTCTCTCTCCTTTTGTGTGTTTTCTAGATCTGGCTTGACTAGATGAAGGAAAATGAAGACCAGCCCTTGGAGCACTGGAGACAGCCCTGTTCTTAGCGTACTAGAAAGTGGACCAGGTGGAAGGGCCATAAAGAGAAATCTCTGGGGCCCTGTGAAGTTGACATACATCGTTTGGTTGAATGTAAGTGCTCCATACATCAGTAGGGACACTGGCTGGCTGAATATTGTGGAAGTTGGGAAGAACAAATTTAAATCCTTCCAATGAAGATATTGATTGCTCTATGTCTGCGTGATGCCAAAATCAATGTTAAACAAAAAAGTCAACTCATTCCTTTTGAATACTATGTACATAAAGCAGCTGATTAACTTTTTCTCCCCACTTTTTTGATAGTATTGTTGTTGATAAATACAGAAGCCTAAGGAGATATTGTCTATTATTATTATTATTAAATTATAATTTTATTCAATGATTATAGATTAGCACTATACACTATACACAGTCTCTGAAAGGTGACAGTTTCCGGCAGTGTCATGTCAGTGTTTTGTAGGTAAACTCCCTTTCCACAATCAGGTTTCCTCCAAATTGACATCCGTGATTGTTAAGCTTTCCCTTAACAGCTCTGGAGTTTCCCTGGATAGGGACGTCCAAAGGGCACTGGTGTGGGCTGCCAAACATCTGGAGTACACTGTAATGACTTCTCTGGAAATTAAAACTCTCCCGCAGTTAGCAGAACGCTTTGTTTTGCTGTTTGGAAAGATTTCAAGAGTTTAGGCTACCTTGTTTGTGTCTTATCTTTGTACTTTCCTGGTTTCAGCTGTTTTTTAAAGAGGGTCCCAAGTCTCTGTAATGTTTTGGCCACAAATGAGGTAAAAAGAAATCCCCACATCCCTGCCGCCTTACCAAACACAGCTTTCCGTCACATTTTGCACAAGAACAGGATATTGGCAATTCAACTGTTAAACTTTTCTGGGATTATTCTTCCTTGAGATCACTCTGATGTCACCAGTGTAATTTGAGCCAGGAGCCTTTGTTCACACTTTAAATAGCAGTCCCGGAATGAGTTTGCTACAGACTCTGGAGATCCAGAGCTGAATTCCTGAAGATCTCCCATCGATGAAAGCCAAGCCCAGCCGCCAAGCCGTCACCATGTCCACCTCGCTGCGAGTGAGTCCGTCCATCCATGGCTATCATTTCGACACAGCCTCGAGGAAGAAAGCCGTGGGCAACATCTTTGAAAATATAGACCAGGAATCCCTACAGAGGCTCTTCAAAAACTCTGGGGACAAGAAAGCAGAGGAGAGAGCAAAGATCATTTTTGCCATAGATCAAGATTTGGAGGAGAAAACACGAGCCCTGATGGCCCTGAAGAAGAGGACGAAAGACAAGCTTTTCCAGTTCCTCAAACTGCGGAAATATTCCATCAAAGTTCACTGAGGCCAAGAGAGTGGATAAGGACGTTATCCAAGAGTGGACATTTAAAGACCAAGTGAGTCTGTGAGACCCAAACACATGCAGCATTTTGTTGCTGCCTTGCGAGCTTCTGTTCCGTCGGGACTCTGGAGGCTGGAAAGGAACAGAAGAAACTAGTTCCCAGGTCTCCAGCTAATTTCATGCCTGTGCTGTTACAGTGGAGAAGAAAATGCTTTCAGCAAGGATTTGAAAGCTCTCCCTGTGGGAAAGGACTGATGCTGGTGTCAGGAGAAGAGTCTGGACAGATGTAATGAGAACTGAAACCGAAGATAACAGACGGCTGGGGAAGAATTGCAGCCAGGGTCTTTGTCCGGCCCTGGGACTTAAATTCAAACTGAACTTCTTTTCCTTAATCAAACTCAGTAGAGGGAGGGAGGAGGGAGAGGGGGACACGGAGAGAGAATACTATGCTCCAACTGTTTACGGAACTCTTATTTGAATGTGGCCAAGCTTCAATGTTGTCTATTGGTATAGATTTTTAGAAATAAGTAATTGATTATTTATTTGCATTTATTACAATGCCTGAAAAAGTGCACCACATGAGTGTAAGAACAAATTCAAGAAACTGCAATACTTTCAGCAGCTCAGTAAAACCGTACGCCACCTTCTGGTTTGTAAAGGGTTTTTATACATTTCAAACTGGTTACACAAAATTTGAAATAATGGGGTCCTTTATAAATCTGAAGTACTGTGAAAAAATTTTATAAATTTTTTATCTTCTAACTAATGATAAAATATAACCTAATTAAATTTCTTACAGCTACTGCAGTAAGCATTAGGAAATGAATATGATACACTAAATGGTTTATGAAGATGTTATGGTTTCTATAATTTATTATACATAACAAATGATATGCAACCATAATAAATTATTATAAACTTAGCTGCTCTTGGTCTGTGATGATTGGTCTCAAAGGAAAAAAATAGGATGGTAAATTCTTCTTATTATAAAATATTATAAACTTTCCTAAGGATTTTACTCTAAGAGTAAAAGGTGCATTTAGAGTAGCTTTACATAATTGCCAGACTTTTCAAAACAAATTCTTATGTAAAATATCTAGGCAATTTCTCTGTCCCAACTTTGAAATATAAGATATAGACATAGAAATTCATGAATTGACTCATCAACATTATTGTTTCTGTATCCATTGAGGGTGAGTTTTAAAAAAGTATTTTCTCTCCATATTTTTGAAATTTTTCCTCTGTGGCTACAGTAGCTGTGTATATTTGTACATTTATTTTTTCCCAAAACAATATATTTTGGGGTTAGAGTCTGAATTATGATCAAGATTCTGTGGGTTACCAATGTTTATTGAATATAAACCAATATGGGAATAACATGACAGTCTTTTGGCTTATTTCCTCATAAAACTATAATAAAATATTTTTAAGAAGGCGTGCATCAATGCCTGCTGCACTTTCCTAGCAGAAAGAAATAAAAAATTGCCTAGAAATCAAGCATTTCAGAACCTTCTACCAAGATTTCTGAAGCTGCTGATCATAGTAAAACAAAAGAAGTGAGCGATCTAAAATCTTTTGGGAGAGTTAGAAGTCAGGATTTTAAACAGTAAATTTTTAAAAAGAAAATTAAGTGGTCAAATCTGTTTTCAAATATTCATTTACTGAAGATAATATAAAAGCACTCCATTAAGAAGGAATTTTTACATCAGAGCATCCACGGAAACCACAAGTGAATGTGCATAATTTTGCGGTATGTGTGTGTGTGTGTGTGCATTTTTCTGGGAGGAGCATTTATAATTTCCATCAAATTTGCAAAGTCACCTATGACACCAAAATAAATTAAGAGCAAAAGAGGCAGAGTTTTGACAGTGGGAGGCTCAGCTGGTGATGGTGTTTTGAGATTATCAAAGTGAAGTTTGTAAAGAGGGCTTCTGCTCCGTGACCCCATTTCTCCATCCTTGCAACCTGAGCTTGCTTAAAGATCGAAAGTCTTCTTTGCAGGTGCTAGGAATGAGCCTCCTACCTCTGATAGGGCCTGTCAGTGACACATTTTCTCTGTCTGGAATCCCCAAAAGACATTGATAAATGGTTTGGGAAGAAAGCTTGGTAACTTATTTCTCCAGAATAACTATCATACTTCATGCTTCCAATGAAAATGCTTAACTTATTTTCTATTCAAAGACTTTAAACACATCTTGGACGTTGAACATAGTTCAATGTTTGAATTTATTAAACATACTCATAGCTATATACTCTGCCTCTATTTTCAATAGAGTACAATGTGTATCTTTTCCGCTTGTCACATTAGCACATATTAACTTAGTTGTCTTGCTAAGAAAACTGATTGCAAGATCATAACACGGCAAGCAAATTAAAAAGCAATTGGGATATGGTCCTCAACAGTGTGGAGAGTAATAACTCCCAGTAGACTGTTACACAAACATGCTGTCTTTCCTCTTCATGGAAAACAAAAGTTGCAATCAATGTGATTGCACAAGGATGATTTTTAACTTCATAATGCTCTTATTATTTAATATGAGGTGAAAGTAAACATCATTAGAACAGGTAGGATCAGTTGAGTTCAGAAATCCTTCTCCGGCACAGGGGTGGCCAAATGTATCTCAAGACCTTTCATTGTAATGGGAGAAATACAAACAGCAAAGGTGACATAGCTCATTAATAATATTTGTTTCATTAGGATCATAATAATAACTAACTTTCATTGAGTGTTTCCTATTCATCAGACAATGTTCCAGGTGTTTTTTGTGTATTAAATCATTTAACTAGTACTGTGACATAAGAGCATGTATATGTATGCATGTGCCTATGTATCTATAGCAATGAAACTGAAGCACAGAGAGATGAAGCAAATTGCCCAATAACACCCAGCTGATGAAGCCAGGAATCAACTCCAGAAAGGCTTGCTCCAAAACCTCCATTCCTACCCGCTAGGTTAGACAGCTTCTCTGCGAGAAACTAAACTTCTCTTTTTCCTTTAAAATAACAATTACTTACATGCTAGTAAGTCAAAAAGACAGGAAGCCATGTCCTCTGAGAAATCACTCTTATCTGATCTGTGCCTGTTTGTCTATTTATTTTGCACTGGAACGACATGAGGAAAGCTTCTAAGTTTAATCATTTTAATTGTATCAAAGTTTTCTCAGATGTGGACTCTCAAGTCTGCAGTTAAAGTAACACCTGGCTTAACACCTTGGAAGAAAAGACCACATCTAAGGTCTCTGCCAAGTTGTCAGTTAATGCTTTCGGTCTTGGTTTGCTCATTGCGGGAAATCAGAAACTATGGATTCATTATTCTATTCCCTCAGCCCAGTTCGTTGCCCTGACCCACATTAAAAGAAGGTTTGTAGTTGTAGGAGTCTCCAACAGATGGGATTTGCTGAGAAAGGGCCCAGGCTGGATGACTGCTGATATTTTTTCCCATTGTCAGAGAGTAGTCAGAAGAGGCAACTGATGTTCCCTTGGAAAGCCCTCCTAATAAACAAATGATTAAGCCGTGGTCTAGGAATTGCGTGGCCTTTCAGAGGACCTCATCTACCCTTCTGAACTTCACATAAGGGTTCCCTGGAATGGTGTATACCTCAGTTAACTCCCTTTCTCACTCCTGAGGAGTTGTAGAGTGCAAGCTATTCATTCACGTAACATAAATACAGTAAGCACCGTTATGTGTGGGCCAGCTTGGCCAGAATGGATCCCTATTCTCCTTGTCAGAGGAGCCAGAAAGTATTTTAAAATGAACAGAATTCAGTGACATGTATGATTAGAGTTTAAACAAGATGATATTGGGAGCACAGGTCTGTGTGTGTGTGCGTGTTTGGAGAGTACCAGGAGGATTGGAGGAAGTCTAACCCAACCTGGAGAGATCCTAGAATATTCCACAAAGAAGTTTCAAAGTAGAGTCAGGAGAGTGGAGAGGAAAAATTTCACTCCAGTGTTTGGTTGTAGCATTTGCAAAGGCAAAGAGGTAAGAAAGAATGTCACTTGTTTGAGAATCTCCAAGCAGTTCAATACGGCTCAGGGCCTAAGCATTCGGGGGCAATAATTAGAAAGGCAAGCAGTTCTTAAATGGAAAGGTTGTGTATTAGTCTTACTCTGAACGTAAAAGAGAATTATTAAGGACTTCAAATAGAGGAGGAACATTTACTTCTCAACTACTATGTATCAGGATCTAGGAAAAGATAGGATTAATATCTTGAAAAGTAAGGCACTGTCTCACACCTGGACACACGGTTAGATTCTATAGGGATTTCTCGTGGAACTCCATTGCCCCACAATTGGTCTCCTGAGGTGAAAAGTCAAACAGGAATTTTGCAACTCAGTAATAAATGAGTAACCACATGGAAGCTGAAGACGAAACACAAGTTAGAGATGACGTTTCAAGAAAAGTGTTGGGAGGCCAGATTGGGGGAACTACAAACTAATATATTCCCTCATTAAATTGTTAAGAAATTGTGACTATGCTTGAAACTTATGAGTCACTATTTAACAAAAATTATAATTAAATGACTACTAAGCTCTCTCTTCATTTAAATAACTGTTCTGCAAAGTTTCCAGATATTTTAAGCGATTATCACAGACACACACAAATGTGTTTTATTTTAATGTATGTACATATTGACAGTGGATTTGGTTCAGTTACGTATTGGCAAAACTAACTTTCCGAATTTTGAGAATAAATATCCTGTCCCAATAAGGTTTAACAGTGGTTTAAAAAAAGAAGACAAGCAGTCGGAAGAATTTTGTTGTAGCCACTTTCTTCCACCCTCCCCTTTACACACACACACACACACACACACACTAAAGACATTGTCCTACAAGGGGCACAGCAGTTTGTTTTCCTGAACCTTCATTTCTTCATCTGTGGGCAGAAGCATAGTGTTGAGCGAATACCACCAGACTGAGTCTGAAGTTCTGGGTTTTTCCCAACTCTGCCTTAAGCGAATTCCTCTTTTATCTCTGGATTGCATCTGTAAGGAAGAAGAAAAACAGATCTGACTGGACAATGTCTGTGACCTTTTCTGGATCTCATATTCTACATAAATGGGAAATAATAACTGTACTACTTACATAACAGAATTTCTTTCTGGATCAATAGAATCAGTTGGTATTCCATTTTAAGAATTTCTCTTAAATAAAACAAAAGCCTAATTAAAAAGTTGGGTCACTGGAGGCTGGCCCAGCAGTATAGTGGTTAAGTTTATGCTCTCCACTTTGGCAGCCTGAGGTTTAGGAGTTCAGATCCTGGGCATGGACCTGCACACCACTCATAAAGCCACACTGTGGTGGCATCCCACATACAAAACAGAGGAAGATTGGCACAGATGTTACCTCAGGATGAATCTTCCTCAAGCAAAAAAAGAAAGATTGGCAATAGATGTTAGCTGAGGATCAATCTTGTCGCACACACAAAAAAGTTTGGCCTTTAATAATCGTTGGTGAAGGCAGAATGTGAGGGAAATAACTTTCTGTAGATCCATCTATGTTTTTTAACAGCCTGCCTTTTTTCTGGTTGGTGAGTGCCCATGCCAGGGCCAGCTGTTAATATTATGACTATTCCTTCCACATCTAAGCAATGGCAGAGTCACTGAGACAATCTCCACTATGGGTGAGAATCACAGTCACCTGTGGAGTTTTAAAAATATAGATTGCTCGTCCCAACCTCTCTGGGCATTGGGCCCAGTAGTGTGTATTTTTGCAAAGCTCCACAGTTAACTGTGAAGAACACTGGGTGAGGGAACCATTCCCTATGTGACAGTTACATCTTCTGTTGGTGGTACTTCTTAATATAAGACTAAAAAGGATTTGATTTGATGGCATTAGCTAGAGTTTTTCTTACCATATTAATTGTCATTAATTAAAATCATACCCTAGGAGCTGACCAAATTGCCTAGTGGTTAAATTCAGCACACTCAGGTTCAGCAGCCCGGGTTCGGTTCCTGGGCACAGACCTATGCCGCTCGTCGGTGGCCACGCTACGGTGGTGACCCACGTACAACACAGAGGAAGACTGGCACAGATGTGAGCTCAGGGAAAAACTGCATCAGCCAAAAGAACAATATTATACCCCCAAAATGACATATTTTGAGGAGAGTATAATTTCTCTTGAATTTTAACAACTGCAGTGTGTATAGATTCTGTCACTTTTCTGGAATTTCTTTTCCTTGAGTTTCAGTCTGACATTTGTCTTCTTTGATACGTATATGTTTTACCATGAGAAAAGCTTCTGTTTCCCACCACTACCTTTTCTCCTTGCTCCTGCAATTTGTCATGTTTCTCATCTGTGTCCAGGTTTGATTATCTGAAAGACGTTGGAGAATCCTGCTGATGCCAGAGTCATAGGAGCCACGATACCTGAGGCGCTATTTATAAGAGCATCCGTGCCTCCAGAGACGGCAGAACACATCCAGCTGGGCGATTGGTTTCCAAATCTCCTGTTATCAGAATCTCCTGGGGGACGTTTTAAAATCCAAGCTCCTGGATTTACTGAGTCAGAATTTCCGGGGCTGGTCACCTGCTATCTCTGTTCTGAAACCATTCCCCAGGTGATTTTGCTGCAAAGTCAGATTGAGAAACACTGACCTAGATTGAAGTCATCCCCTGTGCTCAGTGTGGTGACGTGGCCCATTGTCATTCATCTGTGTCTCCGCAGGCACATTGCAGACCTCTATACACTTTTGAGTAAACAAACTGTGGACCCAAGGTATAACTAGTATCTCATCCTGAAATATGTTGTTCCTGTTATCTCTCATTCAATCATTGCCATTATTTTGATTTTGCTCATAAATTCTATCTGTTCCAAAAAATCTTACCTCATCACCATTAGCTAAACTCCCATTAGGCATGTAGTTTTAGCAATTAAAATACATTTTTCAAATGGATGGAAGGCCTTTCTCCCGGCTAAATATACTTACCACTTGCCTGCTCTCCTGGAGAAATCATTTCCTAGTCCAGACAAGCTCTTCTTTTAAAGTTAGGCTTTTAAAAGGGAAAGTTTGGCCCTAATCACTAACAATCACTTACACAAATTAGTGAATTAGCACCTAAGAAAACGCTTTCTTCCTAACAGCAAGTCCCCTCCACTGAGATAACGTGATTTTAATGATAAGGGGAGAGTGGGCAGAAGAGGAAAATTGAAACTGAGGATAAGGGGGCACCTGAAATTGATGAAGGAGGAAATATTTGCAGGTGGCACGGCCCTGAGGAAAAAACATCTGCTCCCCGATTTCTCCAAGCACTGGCCTTGGCTGATAGGTAGCTAGACAGTTGGATGTGCCCTGCAGTAGACAGTGGAAAGAAACAGAGCAGTGTGCAGGGTGTGCAAAGAACTGGATTCTAATCCTGCCTCATCCATTTACTAGTTATGTGTAAATTTTGAGTAAATTATTTCATCTCTCTCAGCCTTACTTTATCAGCTGTAAAATAAGAACGATGATACCTCCCATATTACTTTGCTAGGACAACCATAACCAAACACCATAGACTGAGGGGCTTAAACAGCAGAAATTTACTTCCTTACAGTTCTGGAGGCTGGAGTTCAAGCTCAAGGTGTGGGCAGCACTGGTTTCTTCCAAGGCTTCTCTCCTGCCTCGTGGATGGCCATCTTTCCTCTGTGTCCTCACATGATCTTCCCTCTCTGTGTCTTAATCTCTTCTTCTTATAAGGACACCAGTCATCATGGATTAGGACCCATCCTAGTGACCTTATTTTCACTCTTTGAAGGCTCTATCTTCAAATACAGTCACATTCTGAGGTCCTGGGGGTTAGTACATCAAAATATGAATGCAGAGGGGGCACAGTTCAGCTCATAACACCTGCATACTTATTTCTGTTGATTGTTACAAGCGTGAGGTAAGGTAATGTGTGTGAAAATAGCCAGAAGTTAAGTGCCTTGGGGACAGGGATGGTGCTTTGCTCGTGGTTGAACATTACAAAGCTCTGGCACAGAGCCTAACATGGGGTGGGTACTTAGTAAGTGTTGAGTATGAACATACACACTTCACGTAAGCAAAGGTATTTGTTTGACGTACCAACTTACTAATCTCTGAAATCAACATGCCACCATCCGTATCCTTTTTGTCTCCTCAGCATCTCAAAGGAGGGCTCAGTCAACAGCAACCCATTAGTGCTGAATAACCGAAGCCTGGCAGGGGCCATTGCTCACGTGGAAGGCATCGGGGTCAGAAGGTGTTCTGCCAGGGTGCGTCTCTGCCACTAAGCACCCTGTTTGCGTTTCATCTCGCATGAATGGTTTCAAAATGTTCTGTGGAAGTGAACATGTTCTCTGGACATCTGTGAACTGAGTTTGCTGGCAGTGTCTACTTTTGTTGTTCTTGACATGATGTTTGTATCTCTGGTTATGGATCTAAGACTGAAAAGTATTGTTTTCTCCTATTGTCCTTCCAGCTTCAGAGTCATAATATAACTAGTCACCACCACAACTCTGGCATTTCATTCGGGTGAGTGGGAAGAAGGAAAAGGACAATACTGGCAAAGTTTAAAAGCTTCAAGTGGTATACAAGCTAAAATAAGACTGTGTTGATCACAAAAGTAATTCTATATATCTTACCTTATATAGCAAGAATGTCAGGGTGAATGGAACAGGTTTAGAGAGTTCCATAATCTGTGCTTGAGAAGTGTGGGAATATTTGTCATATAAAGTCTTGCAACACGTTTTTAGCAACCAAATGCCATTGGCTATTATCTCATTTCAATTGAAATAAAAAACCAACCTAAATGTATATCAAACCAACAATTAAGGTCATATTAAAATGACATCGAACAATCATTTAATGAAATAAATTGACTAAAATAAGTCAGCCAAGCAAGAGTGGGATAATATGTAGGCAAAATGACAATCTGAGTGTCTGGTTTTTAACTTAAGATTGACCATGGTCACATGGAGGAGGCATGAACTAGCATTATCCTTCTATTCCACATGCATTTGGATGTTAAAGACATCTACACCTTCACCATTCTTATGGGATCAGAAGAGCATGTGAGTCTTCCATGATTACATAGCCCGGCACATGGATTCTCCATCATCATTGAAAGATGTTAAAACTGGGATCCTCTATCCCATTGATTAGATTTCACATCTATTTCAGTGAATCTTTATTCTTTTCTAGTTTTTTCTTATTTTGAATCTGATAGAGGAAACTGATTAGTTTTTCTCTTTCAACTTTAAAAGCCAAATGTTGCTGTCAGGTTTGTAAAAGTTCTAGACAAATGAGACAGAGCTGGTTGCTTGGGCAAGACAAGGACATGCTGGATGCATTACTGCCTAAAATTCTGTTCCTCAACTAGGAAAAACTGGGAATTCAAGATTGTGGGCTCTAAGGTTGAGAAACTTAGAAAGACTTGCTCACCTTAACAAAATCACAGTCTGCAATATAAACAAGGACCACTAATTCATTCATTTATAGAGAAATTTACCTGCCAACCAGGAGGACAAATTATAAGTGAAAGCAAAGGGGGAGGCAGTGGCTTGAGGATAATTTTACCCTGGCTTACTTTGGTAAGTTTTGAAGAACTAGTCCCACGGCAGACACCTCTTCCTGACTGACCACAGCAACCTTTAGCTTTTGCTGCGTAACGAACGGTGAGGAATCAGAATTGGCCATCCCAAAATGTGTCTCTTTGGCTTGATCATTTTTAAAGACAAGAGACTCTGAAGGAAACTCTGACCTTCCCCCTAACTGCCTAAAGGAATTTAAGATAGAAGGCCTGTCCCAGAAAGGAGCTCTCACCATAACTATAGTATAATATAAACTAAGTGAGATAGGGAGGAACCCAACCAGGGCTTTTTAATCAAAGTCCTCTTCATCTCTGATTGTCTTTGCAAGGCATAGTCAACATTTGCTTTTCCATCTCCATGTCAATTGCCTGCCTCCCCTTTGAAGTCTCAAACCACTACCCTCAACATCCTTCTTTGTCTTTGGCTGAAGATGGTATTTAAGGTGGTGGCTTTGGCCATTTCAGCGAGTTACTCAGTTTTCCTGTGTTTCTCCCATGTACATGTGTTATTACACTTTGTTTGATTTTCTCTTATTATTCTGTCTCATGTCAGTTTAATTCTTAGGCCAGCCAGAGTCACCAAGAGGATAGAGGAACGGTTCTTCCTCCCCTGCAAAACCTTCCCAAAATTTAGTGACTTAAAATGACAACTACTCCATTTGGCTCATGATTCTCTGGGGCAGTTTGGGGATTCTTCTGGTCTGGGCCAACTCAGCTGTCCTCTGTTGGGTTCTCTCATACATCTGTGGTCATCTGGCAGGTCACCTGAGGGCTACATGATGTAGGATGGCCTCACTCACATGCCTGGTGATTGGCAGGCTGTTGATCAGGGCATCTTGATTATTCCCTACTATTTTTTATAATCTACCATATTCGCACTTAGAGGCTCTGATTATGAAAGAGCTAGATAACTATTTGTCAAATTCCACCATTCTTTCTGTCTCCCATATTTGTACACACCACGCTCACCATCTACCTTCTTTGTAACGTTATCCTTTCCAGAACAGGGGTGTGTATCAGAAACTACACTTTACCTTGTTAATGACAGTCCTACTCCAGGACTGCTTCTCTGAGATCACACCCGGACTAGTTCACAAAACTCAGCCACTCATTTGGAAATACTCTTTTAGTTCTCCCATGGCTGGTTAATTTGGTTCACAAAACTCAGATATTCATTTACAAATACTTTTTCACTGACTTTCATGGTTAGCTAACTTCCTCCATAAGGTGTGAATTTTACCAATGTGAGACTCAGAGACTGTTCATTGCTGTTTTTCTGTAATTCCTTGAAGGTCTGGAATAAGCAGAAACTTCACTGTTCTCTCATTTACCAATCACGGGGCCAAAGTGGTTGATGGGTATAAGCAGAATTCAGAAAAATCATAACTGCCCTAGCCACACTCTTTTATTCCTCATGAAATAGAGGAGTACATATCACCAAACATCTGAGCTAGTTCCTCTCGTTAAAAACCACACTGTTTGGAAAGAGTATAAAATTAACTGCTAAAAATGCCTGTCCTGTTCTCTGGGATAGTGGACGCTGAAAGATGTTAGCCTGAGGGAGACAGACCGACTCAGGGAAAAGAATTAATGGAAGCACATGGCTCCCGCGGGCAGGAAATGCTTTGATAGCCTTTTCCTCTTTTTGTCTACCGGGAGAGCCTGACAATGGACTCCACCTTGGAGCAGCTGCTCTCACCCGGTGTGATGACCACAGCACATTTTCCTTGTCAGACTTGGAGTCTGCACCAGGAGTGCTCAGGAAGGGACACGCATGATGTTGGGGATCTGCCCTTGAGCCTCTGAGCTGCGCGATGGGTGGAGACCCTCATCCCTCAGACACAGGTTGAATTCCTTTGGCACACGTTTCAGGAAGGCCATCTGCTTCTGTGGTTCCTCTGTCCTTTTGTTAGGACCCACCTGAATTTATAAAGAAATTACCAGAAGAACACTAAGCCTAAGGCAGTGTTCTTTTAAACCCTGTTGCTCAGTGCCATGGTCACCCTACCTGGACCTCTGTCACCGTCCACTTGAGGATTGTTGCTGTTGATGGAGTTCAGGGCCTTTGCCTCTTGCCCTTCAATGTGTCATTTACATTATAGCTAGATTTAGCTTCCTAAAATGCCAGTCCACACACACAACTTCCCCAGTCAAAGCTTTCAAAGCCTACCCACTGCCTCCAGTATTTAGTCCAACTTCCTCAGCCTGGCATACAAAACACTTTACGATTCGGTCTCTCTTAACATCATACCCATAACGTGGACTCAATCAAAAAACATTTATGTAGCATCCATTATGGGCCAGATTAATTCCTACCAGCAAAGTGCTTTAAAGCATGCCCCTCACTCCCCTTTGACACACTGTCTTCATGGAATGCCCTCACCCTTACTGCTGCTTATATAGGTGCTACTCGTCCTTGTCCTGGATCAGAACTCATGTCTTAGGAAGCTTTTTATGAGCCTTTAACTCATACCAGGCACAGCTAGACATTGCCTTCACCACCTGTGAGTAGTGGCATGTTCTGCCGTTAATCGTCAGTAACCTCTTTATAAGTCAGTGGAAGTGGAAGTCATTTTCTATTGAGAAGGTGCTTAAACTGCAGTTTGTTGCTGATGATGTAATCAATAATCCCATGTTTTGTTCAGAGCAGAGAAACGGACTTAGGGACTGGGGATGCTAAGAGCCAGTGGAAGGGAAAAATGCTCAGGCACAAGAAAGGGAAGGTAGAAATGCCTGGCATTCAGTAAATAATTATTGAATAAATGAACAAATAGATAAATGATTGACGACTTTGTCTAGCTACAATATTGAGCTATAAGTAACTTAGGAATAAGCTATGGCCTCACTCTTAATGATTGCATAGCTACGACTTAGTTCAGTTCAATGATTTCTTGGTTCAGGAGATGCAAAGATGAATAGGTTCTGTTTTAAAACATTAGTGGTTGGGTTGAGGGAGGGAAGAGGGGAGGAGGGCAGACACATAAACAAATTATTATAACATAGGGCAGCAAGTACAGCAACAAAAAAATACACAGGATCACACGATAGCAGTAACTCAGAAGAGAAAGCCGTTAATTCTGCCTGGGGAAGTATTGATTGACTGGAATTTGTTCATGCCCCAGTTTGATTGAAGATTACTGACTTCACTACAACCTTTTCTCACTCTCTGACCAGCCAGTCTGCCATCCATACCCTGCTCTGTGCTCCAATCACATTGCCCCAGGTTGCTGTCTTCCTACAGGCCCACACTCTGCTCCTGTGTTCTAGCCCAGTGCTTCTCAAACTTTAATATGCATACAAACCACCTGGGAATCTCGTTAAAATGCAGGACACTGCAGGGGTCTCAGCACGGCCTGAGACTCTGCATTACCAGCAAGCTCCCAGATAATAATGCCAATGCTTCTGGTCTGCTAAGCCAGCATAGAACAGCAAGAGTACTGTTGCCTCCCTGGAACACCCTTTCCCCAACTTATTCAAATCTGCATCATCTTTTATGGCCTAAGTCAATTGTCTGCCCTATGAAGGTAGTTCCTAAGCTTCCGGCTTGCTCATCAGTGCTTTCTTTTCTGCACTCCCTGGTGTTATTTCCCTCCAAGTCTTTTCCTCCAATTTTCCCTAATTGTTAGCTTCTTGAGGAAAGGACTTGATCTAATTGCTCCAAACTCCAGAATGGTGTCTGTTACAGAATTGAGCCTTAATAAATAGTTGCACAGTTGAATTGGAGTTGAACTTGAAATATGATTGCATATGCAATAAATGTGTGTATGCCTGTGTGTATCCCCTATTCGATGTAAGCAGACCAGATCAGTTTAGTACTGTGTCTCCAGAAATTATAATAAAACATGGATTATAGTTATAAGGTTGGGGATAGTCACCTACAATATAAACATAATGACAGTAAGACTTTTTTTTTAATTGAGGTCATAATAGTTTACAACATTGTGAAATTTCAGTTGTACATTATTATTTGTCCATCACCATATAAGTGCTTACCTTTATCTTTTGTGCCCACCCCCAGTCCCCTTCCCCCTGGTAACCACTGAACTGTTCTCTTTGTCTGTGTGTTTGTTTATCTTCCACAAATGAGTGAGATCACATGATGTTTGCCTTTCTCTGTCTGGCTTATTTCACTTAATGTAATACCCTCAAGGTCCATCCATGTCGTTGCAAATAGGACAATTTTGTCCTTTTTTAGGGCTGAGTAGTATACCATTGTGTGGTATATATATATATATATATATATATATATATACGCACCACATCTTCTTTACCAACTCATCAGTCGATGGGCACTTAGGTTGCTTCCATGTCTTGGTTGTTATGAATAATGCTGCAATGAACATAAGGGTGCATAGGTCTCTTTGAATTGCTGATTTCAAGTTCTTTGGATAAATACATAGTAGTGGGATGGCTATTTTTGATTTTTTGAGGAATCTCCATACTGTTTTTCACAGTGGTTGCACCAGCTTGCATTCCCACCAGCAGTGTATAAGGGTTCCCTTTTCTCCACACCCTCTACAACATTTGTTATTTTTTGTCTTGGGGATTATAGCCATTTTATTGGGTGTTAGGTGGTATCTTAGTGTACTTTTGATTTGCGTTTCGCTGATGATTAGTGATGTTGAGCATCTTTTCATGTGCCTATTGACCATCTATATATCTTCTTTGGAGAAATGTCTGTTCATATCCTCTGCTCACTTTTTGATCAGATTATTTTTTTGTTGTTCAGTTGTGTGAGTTCTTTATATATTATGGAGATTAACCCCTTGGGCAAGACATTTTTTTTCTTGTAGGACACTGAGTCCTCAAAGCCCAGGCTTCTGCCTTGCACATAGTAAAAAATCAATAAATATTTGTTGAGTGCTAAATGAACAGAGACAGAAGGTACTGAATTTCAGCTCTGTGAATAATCACAATGTTAACCCCTAGAAAATCAAGTAATTAAAGCCATATTAAGATCTTCATTTCTCTGGCCTAAAGTAAAAACAAACAAACAAACAATATTCCAGGCATTTCCATTCAAGAAAAGAAGGGCCAAAATAATCTGAAAATCTTCCCCCATAGTGAATACACATTAAATATATTTTTTCTCTGAATGTATCTTCATATATAGCAAGAAAACAAAATCTAAGACATTTTTCCATGTGAATTCTCTTTTCCCCTAAAATATCAGATTGTTTTAGATCAACAAAAGGCTTTGTTTTTTTTCCATTAAATATCAAAAAAGTCACTTAATTGCAAACATAAAAGCTTTTTGCTTGCCTCTCCCTTCAATTTTGCTGATGAGGAAGATTTTGCAGCCTTACTTGGTACCAAAATAGCTCTGTTTTGCTGACCATTATCATCTTCACAGGGCGGAGCAATGATAATGAACTTAGAACACAGGAAGTTTACCATTCCACAGGATTAAAATAGAATTTCTTATTACAAAGATACCTCTCCCACAAAGAAAGCAAGTAGAATTTCTATTTTCTTGAATTTCTTGACATTACTATGCTGTATTAGTATATTAAGATATTCATACAATTCACACTTGAGAAACATTGCTTCCTTGTATATTTTTACTTGAATTATTCCTTGAAAATAACTCAAAAGTTTCCATTGCCTATTAATCATTTTGGTCACTACGGCTTAGCTGAAGCCACTGTTATAAATAATAAGCTTTTAGGACTCCACGTTTTTCTCTAAAGAATTCAGTGGTAAAATTATTTTTAAACGGTGGTTTCAGATAGGAGATGAGCCAGGAATAACATTTGCTGAGTGCCTACTGTAAGATTGGCTCAGTAGAAATGGAATCTTATTCCATCCTCAGAATAATCCTTGTAGGTATCTATTGTCATTCCCATTTTACAAATGAGGAAACTTGGGAGCACAGAGGAGCAACTTGCCCAAGGTCTCACCTAGCAAGCATGGGAGGCAAACATCGACTTGTCTTCATGACTCCAAAGCCCACATACTTTCCTCTGCACCAAAATGCTTTTAGAAGCTACTATCTAGTTTATTAAAATGTTATGTCTCTGGGTAAAAAGTGCAACATGCAAGGATGTCTGCATCTTGGATAATACAACTTTACGTTTTTCATCCTTCAATAAATATTTACTGGATTTCTACTATGTAATTGGCTTTGTGCTAAGTGCTAAAAATAGAGATAAAACATAGTGGTGTCAGGAGAGAGAGACAATCCAAAGACAAATGCAATTCGAAATTGCCAACATTCAACCACTTTTGAGTTACAAAAATGTCAATTTCATAAGATTTATACTAAAGCCTGTCATCCATTAAAGAGAATTGCACACTTTATTCCAACTATTCTAACTTAATATTTTAGGAAGGAAAACATTTCCATGTTATTTCTCAACATTTTGATTATATTGGATATGTAAATAAACTGTTTCTTTTGGTTAAATGGAAGCCTGTATCCCCCTGAGAACATGGCACTCAGAGCAGAACAGGACTCTGCATGAGCCCACACTCTAAGTTTCCATCCTGGCTCTGTCACTCACTAGTTCTGTGACATTGGACAAGTCATTTAACCTCTCGGCTTCACTTTCCTTATTTAAATAATAGAGAGACTTTCACCTGTTTCGGAGGCTCGTTCTCCAATAAATGAGTGAATGAGCACTTGTTCAACAATTTCCACCCTTCCTGCTCCCAATCCCTTGTCCTGATTTAAATTTGAAGACATTGGAACAGAAACAACCAACATCTCAGGTTCCAAATACTTCAGTTTTCTTCTTTTACTATTATTAAAATTTCTTCTGAATTTTTTTGTAATATTATCATTGCTCTAGGGGGGAAAAAAGGCAGTTTGTTACCATGCAAAATATTTTTCAAAGATCCTTTCTTTGGCACTGTTGGAGTCAGTCTCAAACTGACTCACCCATTGCCAGTCCCAGGGCTTCCCTGAGAAATGCACTGGGATCGTGGAGGTCCGTCTGCAATGCAGGACTGACATCACAGAGCCACACCAAGCTGCTCAGGGCTGAGATCCCTCCCAAGTAAGTCTGATACTGCACTCAAGGCGTCTCCGAAGCTAGCAGGAAATGATTCAAAACCAGGCTTAACCAGAACAAGTGTGGCCGTTTCCTGTGTGCATAAGATGATAAAGGGCTTGCATCATGGACCTTCCCTGAATAGCCTCTCCGTGATTCAACAGGTTCCAGATATTGTGAGATAACGGATATCTTTTGCGTGGTGTGCTTTTGTAGTCTCCACCTGAGGACAAGCGGTACCCAGGAGTATAAATACTCCACTTTCCTACACTTCCCCCTTAATGTTTAAATGAGATGAAGCAAACTCAGTTTAACTAATATATACGCAGTTCTTACATATTAGTACATATGTAGTCAGATACTGTCTTAGGCTATGGGTATAAAGCTGGGTTTGCAGGAACAAACATTAGTCACAAATATAAATAAATACGTCATTTCAGAATGTGGTAATGGGTCTGAAGTACAGGGTGCTATGACAGAGAATATCAAGGGAGATCTAAATTACATCGGTCCTTAGTGAGAAAGATACTTGTTAAGTAAGATCAAAATGATGTCTCAGGCAAGTGAAGAGTGGGAGGAAGAGGCAGAAGGGCCTGGGTGTGCAAAGAGCCTGGGTATGTGCAGGGTCTGGATGTGCAAAGGCCCTGAGACAAGAGAGGTGACTTGGTCGCTTGGAGGAGTAGAGAGCAAGCCCAGTGCCTTAGGTCAAGCTCATGCTGTTTGGATTTTATTCTTAGAGCAAACAAAAATCAGTGTTTCAAAGAGAAGAATGGCAAAATGGATCCATATTTTAAAAATCTCACTGTGGTTGCTGTGTGGAAAGTAGGTAAGATAAGGGGCAAGAGCAGACGTAGAGAGAATAAGAGAAAATGCTGGCAATGAGCATAAAGGGAAGCCTTAATCAATCATGTGGAAGAAGTGGCTAGAAGGGCAGAATGGGAAAAGGATATGTCAAAGAGAGAGTAGCTGTGAAAAGACCTTGGGATATAGCAAAAAAGGTCAGCAGGGCATGAAGCCAGAGAGGTGGCCTCAGCAATGACTTGTGGCAGTTAGAGGATAGGAGTGGTGGGGAGGTGACTTGCAGACTGATGGTGAGCCTCAAACTTTCTTGTAAGCTCTAGAACAGATACCCTCATTGTCTTCCTTACACCCAATGCCACACTGATCAAATAGAAGCAAATCTGGCTCATGGTGCAGCTCTGACTCCCACCCAAAAATTCACCGTCCAATTCGCTGTGGCCCTGACCCCCATCAGCCGCCATGTACCCTATGGTCAAGCAGTAACACTCAGACGTTCAATGCCCAAAAGTATACCCTTTGACAGTTGGGTCTTCGGAGGGAGCAGCCATATGTGAATAGCAGGGACTCTTCATTGTTCTCCACAGATCAATGAATATGCCTCCTTGGTCACTCATGGAAAGAGCTGATCTTACTGAGGAACACTTGGCCCTTTGAATGTGATTCGTAAGACAGAGATGACTGTGTTCGTCAAAGGTCTCCCTATGACCAAATTTGGCCTCTGAGAACCGGTCAGAAACATTTCATATGAGTCATGCCTGTTTGCCTCATTTTCTGTCCTTAGTTGTTATGGAAACCACACAACACAGCTTAAGGGTTCAGAATTCCTGCAGTTAGCCTCAAACTTACCGGTGGTTTACACAGCAAACAAGTTTGCTTACTTTGTTAATCTTTAGCTACTTCCTGCCCTGTTTAAATGGGAAGCTGAAGAACTCAATAGTGCCTAGAGCCCATGCTGCTCTTTTCTCGTGAATCAAAATAATAGACAGGCCCTGTGTGCTGCCCTGAGGATGGTACGGATCTTTAGAAGAGTTCCCAGCTACTTCCTGGGTTATCTGATCATTAGATCAAAGCTGCTCCCTTGCTAACACAGAAACTGCGCATGTGAAAGGAATTAAAGAATTCTTCACACTGTCTTTTTTTCGGTTCCTCCCAATCTCTTGGCAAAATCTCCAGTCAAATCTTACTAGCCATCGGGTTTACTTTGGGAAATATGCACGTCAGAGAGACGCTTGACAGATTTTTGCTACTTAGACTTCTTTGATGATATCTACACATCTCTGAAACTCAGACACAAGAAAGATTTATGTTCATAGTGCCTCCTGATTATTCAAAGACCCATGGTATGCTTTGTGGCTTCTTCAGCAAGGAATTTTAATCAGACAGATCTGGATTCATAAAATAGTGATATTAACATCTATACCACAGTTGTTATAAAGAGTAAGCAAGTTAAACGGGCAAATTACGTAGAATAGTTTCTTACCCGTAGTAGGTAATCGATGTGAATTACCTTTCCTTTTCCATTAGACTAGCTGCTTTGTGGCCATTTTGCTGCTTACTAGCACTTCAGTTCCACGTGGGCAGGACAAATAGTGAATTAAGAGAACGCAGAATAATGAAAAAGAAAGATCCACAGTTAGGAGAGCCTGAATGCCATTACAGTGGCCAGCTAACTTTAGCTATACGATTTAACTCAGGCAGGAAACTTAGCTTCTGTGAACTGTGACCATAAACTGAAGGTTGCAGTAAACAATCCTGAAGCCAGGCATTTTGAGCAACATGTATGACTATTAGCCCCAATGAATTTATGTTTACCTTTAAAAAATTGCACAAAAGAAAGAGAAAAGGTGAAGAAGAGATGAACATGGAGGACCGTGACAGATAAATTTGGTGGAGTGGACAAGTCAAATTATAATTCAATTTTCCCGTCATCTATAGCCCATGCATGCTGATGAGTCACAGTGACGATAATAAATTCAGTTTGACTGACTTGTGCCCTCTCACCTTGTGGGAACTCGGTCTCTTTCAACGTCACACGTTTCTGTGAACCTGCAGTGTTTCACCTGTGCTCCCTGTAGGTTCTCACGCCCATCGTTTCATATTTCTCGCTGATGTTGGCCACCTGTGAGGTCACGTAGGGGAGGTCATTCCTCCCTTCTAGTGTCATTCTGTGTGAGAACACTTGTGTCCACATTCTTGGGCGAGGCGGCGGGCGGGGGCGGGTGTTTCCTCCTGGTGTTTCAAACGCAGCCACTGCAGGTGAAAGGTGAAACAGTGTTGCTGAGTTCCAGCGGGCCTTGTTGGGGCCAGGCCCATGCTGTACTCTGCATAGTTAGGGGAAGAACAGCCTCTACCTTCTCCCTTTTAACAATGTATCACTTGGACATCCAGGTGAACTCTTGGGCCCTGTGGCCTGTGGTTTCTCAAGAAAAGAGCTGTTTATTGCTTCTGTCTACAGCCGTCTCCTGTAGAGCTCAATACCAGTCCATGGGGCCAGAAGGGGGACAAATACTATCATCTTCGACCCACCTGTTCTGGTTCTTCCTCTCTTCTAGCCCCAAATGATCAGGAAAATTAATCCTTGAAGGCCTTGCCCATCATTTAGCAACCATGTTCAGACAGGTCAGGGTATCAACTTGACTTCAAGCTAGGACCTTCCACTAAGGAAAGATAGAACTTATTTAGGTGAAAAGGAAATTCTAGCTGATGAACAGTAAGAAAATATCATAATGGGTTTGAGAATTTAGGACTGAAATCCTGAAAGATAATAAGAAATAGGGCCAGATTAGCAGAGATACCAAGTGCTAGGCCGGGGAGTTTATAATAAATCTGATGCGCTATATATGGAGTCATTGTAGAAATGAAGACAGAAATAGTTGAAACTCAAGTCAATTTCTACATTCTACTTTCTTAAAGTTTAATGACTTAGAATTAAATCCACATCTCCTGAGTACTATTGTGTACCTTTGTGCAAATAATGTACCCTTTCTCAGCATCAGTTTACTCTTCTGGGTTACTGGGATAATCTACCTTTGTTAAGAGTTGCTGTAAGGAATAAATCCAATGGTATCTGTAAACTCGGTTGGTACAGAGTCTAGCACACAGGAGGAGTTCAATACGAGTCCTTTTTTTTTCTCCTTAGTAGAAGATTAAGGTAACATTGTCGTCACCTTAAAAAAAACTAAAAAACAACTTTTAAAAACTAAGTTTAAGAATTGCCTATATATTTTAATTGTTCATTTATCCATGATGTACAGCATCAATCATGAGAACAATTTTACTGTTAGAACTTGAGTTAAAAGGAGAAATGGCAAAATTAATCTTCTGACCCAAAGAGCTTTTTTCTTTCATTCTCTGATGCATTATACCTAAATCCAGATTGGGTATATTACTGAAATGCAACAAATAAAAATGTTAACAAAGATATCTTCCCTTTTAATGGATGTTGTTAGGGATGTTGTTAGAAAATGAGTTTATCACATTCACTTCTTCTGAGCTGTTACTACATTACTTAATTCAATGTGTTCTCTGAGTTTTTCCCTCTAATTTATACACAAAAATCATAGATAAAAAACAGCATTATTGAAATATAATTCACATAACATACAATTCTCTGATTTAAGGTATAAATTCCATGATCTTTAGTATATTCACAGAGTTGTACAACCATCACCACAATGAATTTTAGGAGATTTTCATCGCCTCTCAAAAAACTCTCACACCCTTTATCAGTCACTCTCCTTTCCCTCCCCACTCGGCTCTCCTAGCCCTTGGCAACCATGAATCCACTTTCTGTGTCTATGGGTTTCCTTACTTTGGATTGTCGTAGAAATGGAAATATACCACATGCGGTCTTTTGTGTCTGGCTTCTTTCACTTCGCATAATGTTTTCGAGGTTCATCCATGTTATAGTATGCATCAGTACTTTATTCCCTTTTATTGCCAATAACATTCCATTGTATGGATATACTACATTTTATTTATCCATTCATCATTTAATGGACATTTGGGTTGTTTCCAGCTTTTGGTTACTATGAATAATGCTGCTGTAGAATTGTAGAATTTTAAACTTAGAAAGTATCACATGGTTTATCCGGTACGTTCCCTCTCAACTTACAGATATGCTAAAGAAGCATCAGGAAAGGTAGGTAAATAGGCCATGTCTCACTGCTCTTCAGCACAAAACTTTAGCTAGAATTCAGATCTTCTAATTATTTTATGACTGCCTTTCCTCCGTCCATCAATAGTTTGCAAAGTTTTGGAAAGAGAGCCTTGTGCTAACTGTTATAATGAATGCAATGATAGATAGGAGCCATCCTCTGCAGCCCCGGCAACATATAATTCACTGAGACCGTGATTGTGTCTGATTTTACTCATCTCTGAAACACTTATCTTACTGTGGAGCACATAACGAGTCTATAACAGGGAACAGTGTAATTGGTGCATTGAAAGAGCTGAATTCACCAGGTATAAACATACAAGCAACTTCGTGTTTGATTTTTATTTTCCCCTTAAGCCTGTTCATTGTGGTAGTGTTTTTTGTTCCATACTCCTAGATAAAAACTTGGATAGGCCCCCCAAAGTTAAAAGTCCTAGAGTTTCTTTATGCCACAAAACAGTCTCAACTCAGTCCTTTGAATGCTGAAGCCGTGCAATGGTGACAGGTTCCATCTTCACTGGAAGTAGAGTTTTCTCTCCCACCTAAGGCTGCAATAGGCCAGCAGCACACAAGGGTTAGGGAGAGACGGTCCCGGGGAAGTGGAGTGTTCCCACGTGCTGTTATAGGGTGGCCCTGTGCTCTCTGGGGCTGGCAGGGGACTCCACACCTCTTCCTTCCGTGGTTGCCATTGCAGGCTCTTCAGATAACCTCTCTGCCACATCACTGGGAGGCCACAGTTCCCTTGACACGGACAATTTGCATTTTTGTGACTTGTCACTTTCTTCTTCCTTAGCCACTTAGGTGGTTTCGGCTTCTCTCTGTTGAAGCCAGATCGCTCCTCCTGGTGGCCCAATTGGAAAGTTACAGATATATATTTTTTTAATAGCTAGACCACTCTGGTTCATTGGAAATGCTCATGTGTTCTTCGCCCCAAAGAAGGTCAAACCCAGCTCATCTCTCAGCATCAGGCAGCCATTTCCTATTTTACCCTTTTTATTTCTCAGACCAGTTGATTCTGTCCCTCTCCCCCGGGCTACATGCTGTAGGCCACACGTATTTAGCATGCTAACTAGTTTCCTTAAAGTTCTTCTCTTGATTTGAGACCGTAGAAGAATGCTCCTCCCACCCGGGTGTTTATATGTCTGAGGTTACAGCTCTCTCCATGGAAATACTCCTGAATATCCTTTCTCAAGCCTTTTACTTTAAGTACAGGCAAGTGGTTCAAGAGGCATGGATCTGCTTTAAAAAAAACAAAATTAAAATCTTTGAAATTTTGCATCTTGGTTTGTTACTTTACCTTGAACTATCATAGCTACTGTGTTTTGGTGCCTCAAATGTAATTTCCAATTTAACATCTGGTTACACTTCTAAATTGTCTAGAAGGCAGGGTGATGCAATAAAAGAAACACCGGTCTAGGGTGATACTAGCATCATGTTTGGAACTCAACTCCACACTAAATGCCCTGCTAAATAATTTGTAAACATCATCTCATTAACTTCTTGTAACAACTCAATGATATAGCTATTTTGATCTTCATTTAATATAGAAAGGAATTAAATCTTCATAGGTTATCATTTAGAATGACATGCTGAATGTACCATATAGTTAGAAGGAAGAAACAGAACACCACCACACCACCCCGCCGAATGCCTTAGATAACAGAAGCAAATACTATCTTACATAGTGGTTACTCCAGAGGTAGGGCAACTCCAGTGTTAGTCAACTTAATGGCTCAAAGATGTGCCAAGAATCTGGGTTCTTTCCATATTTCCATTCTGCATCCTTGGTACTTGAGCCCATCCTAGGCTCATTCCCTTTCATGATCATACGATGTTTGCCACATTTTATGAATCACATCCAATAAGACAATGCTTAGCAAAAGAAGAGCCATTTTTTCCCTTTAGGAAAAACTTTTCTTAAATCCTCACTCCGGCAACTAAGCAAAATGGTGTTCTGCAGCAAGGAAGACAGTGGAAGATGCAATCCAGGTGTAGCGTGGACACCATGAACCACAAGGGCTTAAGTAACCCGCCTCAGGTGAAAGAGGGGGATGTGAGCCCAGGTTTGTTTTGCTCCAAAGTGTATGCTCTCGTGCAGTGCTCTACAGTATGCTGCGTAGCCTATATATCCAGAAGGATAGGTAATTTGGGTTACAGTTCTTGCTGTTATGACACTTTAAGTGAGTATTAACTTCTCAGATCCTCAGTTCTCTCACCTGTAAAATCGGAGTCATGTTCGTGTGATGGTCCATTTGCTTTTTAATTACAGTGGGACTAATAGCACTTTTTGCCATCCTTTAAAATAAGAAATATCTAAGAGTACATCACTTTAGGTCTTCAAGAAGACTGGTCATTGTCTTGTAAGTAAAAATGCCTATGTTTCAATTATTATTTGTTATTATATATTATTATATAATACACATAATACTATGTGTACTTTCTGTGACAAATTACTACATAATGTTGCCAAATAGTTACTCAGAAGATTTAAATATTTACTTCTAGAGGCAGCAGTTTTGTGGTGGATGAAACGAATCTCCAAAGTGGATGGATGTATCAATCAATCAAAATGGACATATGGAGAGTGAGGAGAAATTTGGCTTCAGCAGGCTCACACTGTGCTGACTACCATCACCTAGGCCTGTTGCCAAACTTAAGCTGCACTCTTGAGAAAATGCTCAAAGGAGTGCCAAGCGTGTAGCCAGTGAGCCACCGAGTCAGACCATCTGAGAATACTACTTTTTAGTTACATTGCTGCTGATGCCCTGATCATACTCACTGGTTTGGCTGAACTTTTAGTGTATAGAGGTGTTTGCCCAATTATGGGTGAGGACATGGTTGAAACAACCTCTTATTTCTAGCCAGATCTTTCTTTTAAGCTGCTAATTTCTATATCAAGCTGAAGAGTTCATAGTGTAATTCTCAAATTCATAAATCAAGAAAAGAACACTCAAACATCCAAAATAAAGCTTTTAGTTGTAACTAGAAGTATAGAACCCCTACTTATCATTCACATCTCATCCATTTTCTCAGAAAAGTCTCTCTCACTGTCCTAGTCTTCATGAAGTCTGTCTGTTGCACACTTTCTCTCTCACCATACTCATCATACTGTGTAATTGTATGTGCATTTGTGCCACTCTTTGTCTACTGCCTGACACTTCACATCTTCGTACATATCAGGAGGGCAATGACTGTGTGTCTCTTTTGTCCACCATTAGATGGGCAGGCGCGGCACATGGTGGGCACTCAATGAGTATTTGTTGAATTAATGAAGGACAATGCACTGCATTCCTGGAGTTTGGAGATGCAACCTTTGTTATTTCTCAAGAAACCCACAATCTTTTGCAAAAAGAAATTGCTGAGATGTTTTACAACTTCTCTGCTAAAAGAGAGTTGCCTGTCTAATGAATTTAGAAAGAGTTTAAAACAGTTGAGAGTGAAGAAATATACTATACTATTAAAATAGTATATTTTTAGTATATTTTATATAAATAGTATACCATTTTTAATTCCTGCATATAAAGTTAATATTTTAAGATAAGATCAGAATGACAATGAACAAAAATTTCTAGACAATTCAAAGAAATGATTTGATATTTATTTGTCATGAGCTATAGGTTTGTGAACTAGAATCCTAGCATACTGGGGACACTAAGCATCTTTAAACCCCTTATTTTATGAATTAAAAAATTTCAGTACAAGTAAGTGAGTTGATCTGATCCCTACTAAGTGTCAGATTGAGCAGGGAATACTAATCCTAGGTCTCATAATTCTTAGTCCAATACTTATTTTCCTTTTGCTACACCTTTAAGAAAAATTGCTCTGAGGACATAAACCTATATTATTTTGTCATCCAATTACATCAAAGGGTCAGAAACAAGATACTTTATTGATCTTATTGTAAATAGTTAGAATTTTAAAAATGACATTTTTAGTAAAATTAATTTCTTTACTTCAAAGGAAAACTTACATTTTAACTTCAGAATTTAAAAAATGTTGCTATAAACTGTGGTATAGCTATTAAGTGGAATATTATCTAGCTTTGAAAGAAATGAGCTTTCAAGCCACAAAAGACATGGAGGAAATTTAAATGCATATTTTTAAGTGAAAGAAGCCAATTTGAAAAGACTGCATACTATATGGTTCCAGCTATATGACGTTCTAGAAAAGGCAAAACCATGGATTTGATAGTGGCCACCAGGGGTTGGGGGGGAGGAAGAGATGAACAGGTGGAGCACAGGGGAGTTTTAGGACCCTGAAAATATTCTGTGTGATGGTGTAATGGTGGATACATACCATAATACATTTGTCAAAATCCATAGAATGTACAACACCAAGAGTGAACCCTAACGTAAACTATGAACTTGAGATAACAATGATGCATCGATGTAGGTTCATTGATTGTAAGAAATGTACTACACTGGTGCAGGATGTTGATGTTGGGAACGGCTGTGCATAAGTGGAGGGAGAGGGTATGTGGCAATGCTCAGTACTTTCTACTCAATTTTACTTTGAACCTAAAACTGCTCTAAAAATTAGAGACTATTAATTATAAATAAAAAAGATAAATGTTGCTCATTCTTTTTGTTTTCGTTAGTGGTCATCCCCATATTGCAGATCAGTTTATGGAGTGCACTGCTTTAAGATAGCATGAAGCAGCATCAGACGGAAGAGCCTCAGAGTCAAATCATGGCCAGCACTTAGCTACGAAGGCTGTACACTGCCCCACTCCATGGGCACCATTAACTCAGAGCATGATGTGATTGGTCGCCTCTAGAGTTTTGCAACATGGCAGCCCTTGTTCAAATACATCCTCTGTTAGACAACAGACTGTATGACTCTGGTCAATATAGTTACCTTTAAATACTTGCTGTCTCATTTCCTGTAAAATTGGGATAATATATACTTCACAGAGCATATGAAGAGATGTCCCTAAATGAATTGTTTCTATGTGGGGCAGAGACCTATTAAGACAAGTGATGTCCACTCGAAAGTTTGTCAGGTATGTGATTTACCCATTAGGGTAAATCCTTCAGGTTTCCTCCTTAGGCTTGAATTGGAAACTTCTTGGAAGAAGAGACTCAAATTATCTGTAAAACAAACAAAAAAAGGCTATGTTTGATAAGCTGTATCATCAAGAATAAGGACAGAAAGCAATATTCGAAGTGGGATTCCAGTTGCCAGTGTAGAAGTCTGAACTACAGACCAGGGACCAAGAGTTCTAAGCCATGCTCTAACTTCTCCGTTGTTTGTTACTTCTGATGTTTTCTGTTGCTTTTTCTTGTAGAGAGTAGCAGTATTTATCTCAGTGCCTGCTTTAGGAGAGTTGAGCACACCACAGCCCATCTTGGAGAGAACAGACCCACAAAGATTAGGTCCTGGTAGCCTAGAAAGAGAAGGGAAGCAAGCTCAGTATGAGGCAGTCGTGTCTGCAGCTGAGAAGAAAGAAGCGCGTTGGTAGCCATCCTGGTTCTAAGAAAGGAAGGGCCATGGCAGCTCAAGCCACAAGCATATGGAAGTGCCCAACACTCAGTGAGGTCTCAGTAAAGACAATTTCCTTCCCTTGGAAGACAATATTATCAAGTTTCTTAGAAAACGCTTTTTTTTCTTCCTAAAAATTATTTGTATATATAAGATAAAGCTCCTTGGTTTTGGTAATGTCCCAAATACAGTTTTATATAGTGTTTTCTCTGACTCTTCAGAATAATGGAGCAGAGTTGTGTTATCTACAATCCAGTGGCAAATATTGTTTAAAAATTAATCCAATTGGAGGATAGATTTAGTGACTGTTTGGAGTTGAATTCTTTTAGTGTAATCAGCTCACACTGGAGAGAGAAGCAAATCGGCAGCGTGAGAAAGATAGTGTCTTTCTTGGTTGGCTCAAAAGCTCAGAATTCTCCATAATTATCAGCTAAGGAAGTGTCGAAAGGCAGCCTCTCTTCTCATCCCGGTCTCAAGGAACTTTATTTATTATGCAGATATTTCTTTCCTAGGAGAGATGATTATTTGTTCTGCTTGGACTAACTGAGCAAGTAAAAAGTAAATCCATACAATTTTATCAAAGACTTAAAGCAAGATTTGCCAAAACTAATTTACCCACAGATAACCAAGAGTTAACTAATTTACCCACAG